>NW_024080746.1:1886079-2109991 GCF_003009895.1 Hyaena hyaena
AGAAAGAAAGAAAGAAAGAGAAAGAAAGAAAGAAAGAAAGAAAGAAAGAAAGAAAGAAAGAAAGAAAGAAAGAAAGAAAGAAAGAAAAAGAAAGAAAGAAAGAAAAAAGAAATGGGCTTCCCTGGAAAGGATACATGCTTAGGTAGGGAGGGGGAGGGAGAATCTTCAATAGAGACAATTGTCCAAAAAAGTTGACAACTGAGGGTTGTCTGCTGGCAGCACTTCCAGCAGCAGGGAGGATAAACCCTTGATTCCTGAATGAGATCTGGGCAGCACATAACAGCATCCACTAATCAGGTTCTCTGTATGTCATGACCTTTCAGCTTCAGTTATTACTGCTCCTGGCCAAATCCTGACTGTGAGAATCTGATTTAACCTGGTCCACATCACCATCTAAGGATTGGTTCCCCTTGTCCGTTAAATTCTGGTTGGAAGCAGAATTGTATGGTAGAAATGTGCCCTTCTAGACTCACCATTTTGACAAGGTCTATGGACAAAGCTAGAGGAAATCTTCTTCGTGAGCATCTCAATGGCATGACCCTATGCCAATAAAAAATTATAATGTGCTATATTGGAAGGAGCATGTAAGATACAAGTATATAAGATATTTAAGTGTATAATGGACGGGATATATATATATGCAGTTTGTGTACTGTCCAAAATACCCAGCTCTGGCTAACAGAGCCCAGAAACTTTTGCCCACAGACCTGAATTAGGACTTGAAGAATGAGCTGAGACTAGGATTTTGTCCAGCAGGTAGGTAGAGGGAGATATTCTAAGTAGAGAGAATTATAATTGTGAAGGCACGGAGGTATGAGAGAAATTGGAGCAGCCCTGAAGGGGTTGGCCTTTCAGCCACCTCTGTACTCGCTGCCTCTTAACCAGTGCCTGGGAGGCAAATTTGGCAGCTGCACAGGGGGAAACATGCCACCCATTGAATCATCCGGGCACTCCCTGTTCCCACCTTTCATGAGCTGGTGCCAATGGGTTCTCTGGGCCAAGTCATGCCCCACCCTGATCCTGTTGAACTTGTATGCTCTGCCAGTAGCTCCACAAAGGGTGGCCTTGCCTGCAGCCTCTACTGCCCTTCGCAGGTCAACGCAAACACTGGTCCCTTCTCGTACTGTCAGGCTCACACTGATGACAGCTGGGCCTTGAGAAGTGGGGGCAGCAGGTGGCTTTGGTTGCCAACACGGCACTGGTAGGCAGCTCTGCTTTTCCTATTACAATGCTAACAATGGAAGCTTTCTTGGGAGAGATAGAGAGGTTCCCATCTATGGTTTCCAGAGGGGCTAAAGTTTACTGACTTCTGAAGCATCACAAAGGTACAACATTGAGAAGACATCTACAACAACGAAAACAAACACCGCCATCAGCAAGTTTGCAAGGTAATAGAAATAGCTAACACTTAATTGATGTACTTATGACGTATCAAGCAGTAATTTATAGGAATTAATCGATATACTCCTCATAAAAGCCCTAAAAGAAGAACACTATTATTATTCCCGTTTCTCAAAAGAGGAAATAGAGACACAGAGGGATAAAGTAGCTGTGCTTGAAATTACACATCTTGTGAGTGGATTTGAGCCCAGGCATTCCCTCCATCTCAATTACTCTAATAGCTTATGTTCTGATGATTTAACTGATATCTTATAAGACGATGTCTGAAAATGCTCTATAATATATTAACACCAGATCTTTCATGTACATTGTCTCAATACAGCTTTTTATTAGTCCAATGAGGAAATCAAGGGGAGTATTGTCATTCCATTTTACAGGTGAAGAAATGGACGCTCAGAGAAAATAAAGTGAATTAAACACCAGTAAGTGGCTGGATCAGACCTCAAACAAGTGTTTGTTCCCAGTCTACCCTTTTGTAAGTCATTTCAAAGGATCCTAAGAATACTTGGATCCAAACATATGTAATGAACATATGTACTCCAAAAAGACCTCAGAGTAGCTACACATTGGTTTTGTGTTTATATTTAAGATCCTGGGCATTTTCTAAAGTGTAGACATTACATTAAATGAGAGTCAAGCTCCTGTGGAAAGAGACCTACACTGGAAGTCAGGATTATTGCCTGGATTATAGTTTTTGTTTCATCATGAATGTCAGTGACCTTGACTAGCTTACCTCTTGAGACCCCATTTTTCTCTTCTGAAAAACTAACAGTTGGGGTGTGTCTGGGTGGCTCAGTCGGTTGAGCGGCCGACTTCAACTCAGGTCATGATCTCGCAGTCTGTGATTTCGAGCCCCACGTCAGGCTCTGTGCTGACAGCTCAGAGCCTGGAGCCTGCTTCCGATTCTGTGTCTCCCTCTCTCTCCGTCCCTTCCCTGCTTGCTCTGTCTCAAAAATAATAAACATTAAAAAATTTTTTTAAAAACTAACAAATTGGGTTTTTATCAAGTGACTGGCCCTTCCAACTCTTAGGAATACCACGGTGGTATTGTGTAGCTGGGCTACCTAGGAGCATTCCTTCAGCCTAGTCTCCAGGTAGATCTGTGGAGGTACCAACACCTGTGCGGTGGCCACCAGCCCATTCACTCCCAGGGGTTACCTATCTGGCATCAAGGTGTCTGACTGGGATGATTCCTAGGATGGAGTGTTTCTACGTGGGCATCATGCAATTTTTCTTTGTTTAACATTGGAAGCAGAGGACTTATTAAAAAAAAAAAAAGGGATACCTGGGTGGCTCAGTTGGTGAAGCATCTGACTCCTGATTTCGACTGAAGTCATGATTTCATGGCTGTGGGTGCAAGTCCCCCACCCCCACCCGTTGGGCTCTGCTCTGGCAGTGCAGGGCTTGCTTAGTGTTTCTCTCTCCCTCTTTCTCTGCCCCTCCCCTGCTCTCTCTCTGTCTCAAAATATAAATATTTTATTCACTCATTCATTCATTCATTCAAATAAAATAAATCTGCAGGTTATGGGCACCTGGGTGGCTCAGTCGGTTAAGCTCAGGATTTGGGCTCAGGTCATGACCTCAGGGCTCCCTAATGACAGTGTGGAGTCTGCTTGAGATTCTCTCTCCCTCTCTCTCTGCCCTTCCCCCTGTTAGCTCTTCCTGAAAATAAATAAACATTTCTTTTTAATCCACAGGTCAAAAAGAATTAAAAGAAATCAATATTTACACTTTCTTAAACAGGTAAGTCAGGTCATATGTATTTCATATCAATTGATAGAACACAGGGGTTGGGTGCTTGCTGCCCATCTTTCTTCTAGGGAAGAGTTAAATCTTCTAATCACGAGTCAATGGAGGCAGTCTCCCTGCTGGTCTGTTTTTGTGTCATCCCTCTGCTTGGACTATGTACTTGTCCAACTGGGTTTGTCAACTCCTCGTGTTGGTAGGGACATCTCCGATGTTCTAGAAGCATGCTGTTCCTCAGGTTTCCCCTTGCCTGGATTCAATCCTTATTTTTCAAGTTTAAGGTCTCTGCTGCTATTCCTGTTCTTCTTGTCACCACTTTTACCTTTGTATTTCCATATTCAGCTACCCCATTCCACTCCCTGCAGTAACTCAGCCTTTCTTAAACTTGAATGACTGTACTGCCCCTCTAATCAGAAGGAAAAAATTCTTGCAGCTTCTCTGCCACCACCACTCCTCTAGGATTGACTCATTTTTCTTTTCACATTACCTGAACATGTGAAAATATAATAATAGGTTTTAAAAAGTCCCTACTCATATGATGATGTATAAGACCAAAACAATTTTATAAATGAAGTACAAACAATACTCCAAAATCTTAACTCACAGAATAAATTTACCATAGCCAACAATGTGGTCTAAATGGCTGCTATTCATCTCTGCACAGAGTGTGACTTTGACATGGGCCGCCATGCCCTGGGCTCTTCTGAGTTCGGTGTGTCCGTGTCTTCATGCACCACTTAAAAACCCAGTTCTCCTGTCCTTTTTGGCCATTTAGACTACTGTCAAGTCTTCATCTGTCCCACATGCTGGCTGATCTTTGCTTATCACAAATAATTCTTCTATATATTTTTAAATAAGAGGTGTATATATTGAAGGTGTATATTATATGCACTTGATACACACACAGACACAGTGAAATCATTACTACAGTCAAGCTAATTAACATAGTTTCACACAGCTATCATTTTTTGTGTGTGTGGAGAGCATCCGAAATCTACTCTCTCAACAAATTTCTGGTGTTCAATGCATTATTTTTTTTTTTTTTTATGGAAGGTCTATGCCCCACGTGGGGTTTAAACTCATGACCCTGAGATCAAGAGTTTCATGCTCTACCGACTGAGCCAGCCAGACGCCCCTCAATGCATTATTATTAACAGCAGTCATCATGCCGTGTAGTACAACTTATCCTACATAACTCTAACTTTGTACCTTTTGACCAACATCTCCCATTTCCCCCACTCCCCCCCGTCCTGGGTAAACATACTCTCTGCTTCTACATATTGACTTTTTTAGATTCCATATACAAGTGAGATCATGCAGGTTTTTTTCTTTCTGTGTGTGGCTTATTTCACTTAGTATAATGTCATCCATCCATCCATGCTGTGGCAAATGGGAGGATCTCTTTTGTTTAGTAAGAATAATTTTCCATTGTGTATATGTGTGTATATATATCATATTTATCCATCAATGGAATTTTAAGTTATTTCTATATCTTAGCTATTGTGAATAATGCCGCAATGAATATGGGAGCACAGATCTCTCTTTGAGGGACTAATTTCACTTCCCTTAGGTGTAAACTCAGAAGAGGAATTGCTGGATCATATAGTCAGTCTATTTTTAGATTTCTGAGAAACCTTCATAGTGTTTTCTCTAATAGCTATACCAATTTATATTCCTACCAAAAATGTTCAAAGGCTCCTTTTTCTCCATATCCTCACCAAACCTAACTTTTTTTTTTAATGGTTACCATTCTAACAGGTGTGAGGTGATATCTTACTGTGGTTTTGATTTGCATTTCTCTGATGATCAGTGATATTGAACACATTTTCATACAACTGCTGGCCAGTTATATGTCTTCTTTGAAAAAATGTCTATTCAGGTCCTTTGCCCATTTTTTAATCAGGTTGTTTTCTTGTGTGTTTTTTTGTTTTTGTTTTTGTTTTTGCTGGTGAGCTATATGAGTTCCTTATATAATTAGGTTATTAATACCTTATTAGATACATGGTTTGTAAATATTTTCTCCCAATTTGCATGTTGCCTATTCATTTTGTTGATTGTTTTTTTGCTGTTGTTTTTGTTTTTTGTTTTGCTTTGCTTTGTTTTTGCTGTGCAGAAGTTTTTTGGTTTGATGTGGTCCCACTTACTTATTTTTGCTCTTGTTGTCTGAGCTTTTGGTGTCCTGTTTTAGAAATCATTGTGAAGGCCAGTGTCAAGGAGCTCTCTCCCTATGTGTTCTCCAGAGTTGTATGGTTCCAGGTCTAATCTTTAATTCTTTCTGAATTTATTTTTGTATGTGGCATAAGGGAAGGGTCCAGTTTCATTCTTCTGCATGTAGGTATCCTGTTTGCCAGGGGCCCTTATGTATTCCTGGTGCCCTTGTCAAAAGTTAGTTGACCGTATATGCTTGGATTTGTTTCTGGGCTCTTATTCTATGCATTTGTCTTTGTGTCTATTTTATGTCAGTACTATACAACATCATTTACATATTAAGGCTCTCTCTATTCTTTTTCTTTTCTCAGTAGCCTGCACTAATTTAGGTTTAATGCCATTGTGATGAAGAGATTGGACATATAGAGATTGGAAGCCGTGGTTCTACTAAGCTACTAGGTTATAAGGTGTTTGCAGTGCTTTTCAAACCAGGTCACAACCTAACAGTGGGTCAATTTAGTGTGTTGAAACAAGCACTTATTTTTTTTTAATTATATACAGAAAAGAGAAAATATCAAAATGTATCAAATGGTGTCAGAATAAGTATTGTATATAGATAATTGTTTCATATGCTTGTGTGTGCACACACCACACACACCACACACACACACACACACCACACAAAGGTGACCAACCCAGAGAAGTGCAGGCATCACCTCTGGGGCAGGGGTCCTCCATGCCCATAGCAGTAAGCTGCATGATGGCCCCCAACAATATCAGGTCCTGATCCCTGTAATTGTTACTCTATAAGGGGAAAGAGTCTTTGCAGATGTGATTGCATTAAGGGCCTTGAGATGGGTGGTTATCCTGGATTATCTGTGTGGCCACATTGTGTCATTCCAGGTGTTCTTATAAGAAAAGGATAGAGGGAGATCTGACACAAATAGAAGCCCAGTTCTGTTTTGACCCAGTGAAACTGATTGCAGATTTCAGCATCCAGAAGTGAGAGAATACATTTCTGCTGTTTAACCCCCCCCCCCCCCCCAGTTTGTGGCCCTTTGTTATGGCTGGCCTTCACAGGAAACTGCACTCTCTGCTCTTCTCACCTCTGCTGGTTGTTGCATCCTGTGGGGTAGGGGTGGGGGAGGGCAGGATCCCAGAGGGGAACCAACACCATCAGAGAGGTGGTGGTGGTAACAAACCTGCCACTTTACCAAGTGGCTGGAAATGTTCCCATTATTTTCACAACTGGTGCAGCTGCACTGGCTTAGACGGGCTGCCCATCAGCTCTATTTATGTGAGTTTGAATATCAGTGTATGGAAACCAGGTCATCGTGTAAAATGCATCCTGTAAGTGGATGCCAAAAAAAAAAAAAAAAAAAATTGAAGAGAGGATTGAAAGCCACTGACCCAGATGACCCAGATTATGTTTAGACTGGCTAACCCATTTTAGGATGTCATCAGTATGAAAACACAAGATTTAAATGTCCTCAAAAAGAATCTGTGGACTCCCAGGGCGTCTGGGTGGCTCAGTCAGCTAAGCGTCCGACTTCGGCTCAGATCATGATCTCATGGTTCGTGGGTTCGAGCCCCACATCGGGCTCTGTGCGGACAGCTAGCTCAGAGCCTGGAGCCTGTTTCGGATTCTGTGTCTCCTCTCTCTGACCCTCCCCAGCTCATGCTGTCTCTCTTTCTCTCTCAGAAATTTAAAAAAAGAAACATTAAAAGAAAGAATCTGTAGACTCCCAAGATTTATCTGCAGACACTCAAGGACCCTTGAACCCCAGTTTCAGAAACAGTAAAATCAACTTCTCTCTAGCATCAGGTTAGTGTTTGTCTATCTTACATCTCTTGTACCTTAAGCCCAATTTATGTGGGCTCATCCACCCCAGGCTGTGCCTACCTTCTGTCCTCCTTAACCCGGCCTTCGTATCTGCTTCTCAACATGGCACTTGCACATGAGCCACCTGTCCCACAGGTGCCTTTCAGACCACAGACTGGGTTCTCAGACCATCTGCCTTCACCCTGTCCCCCACCTCTGCTGCCTCAGGCAAGGCCTCAGAGTCTTTTTGTTCCAGTGAGCCCCTGGGTCTTTGTCCTCTGTAGTCCACAAGGACAGACTTATCTTAACCCCACAGTCTTAAAAACAAAGATTTGGGGGGCGCCTGGGTGGCCTAGCCGGTTAAGCGTCCAACTTTCGCTTAGGTCACGATCTCGCGGTTCGTGGGTTCGAGCCCCGCGTCGGGCTTTGTGCTGACTGCCAGCTCAGAGCCTGGAGACTGTTTCAGTCTGTGACTCCCTCTCTCTCTGACCCTCCCCTGCTCATGCTGTCTCTCTCTCTCTCCTAGAAATAAATAAAACCCTAAAAAAACAAACAAACAAACAAAGATTTGGGGCAAAGACCTGCTTTTAAAACAAAACACAACACTGTCTCTGAGGTATAGCAAGCCTCTTTCTCTGGGGCCTGTTTTCTGCTTCTTGATTCTCAAGCTGCTATCCTCCATTCCCAGCTCTGATGCAAGAAGAGACGGTGTTCTGACCTAACACACAAAATATGCTTGCACCCCAAACAGCTCTATCTCAAATGAATTTTCTGTGTCCTGCCTCATCCTAGGGGCTTTTACTATTATGATTATTGGTAGCTCTGCCTTCCTTTGGGGCAGAACAGCTTTGAGCAACCGGTACATAAAGTTCCAATCCCTATGGCACCCCTAACCTCTCACCTCTTTCCCGCCCCAGGTCACAGTGCCAAGCTCCAGTCCCACTTTAGGGACACTAGAGGTGCCTACCTGAGGCCAAACCTCTCTCTGCATGACCCAGGTGTCCTTTTCTCTGGCCAAACCATTTCCTTATGCAGGCACCAACCAACCCTATGAGTTATGAATGTTCTAGAGCTTATATCGCCCGCCCTTTATATATTGTTTTTTCTACACTTGACAATCTCATTTTCACTACAACCTTGGGCATTGGTTGTATTTATATCGCTTCATTCTACAGATGAGAAAAACTAATACCCAGAGTCTAAGAGACCCGTGCTGTTAGTGAGTGTCAATCCTAGCTTTGGGCCCCTGCCTTCTGGTTTTAGGTTCTATCTATTTCCCATTCTACCATATTGCCTTATCTTCATATTGTGAAGCTAAAATGTGGGATAGGGAAGAGAGGAATTCTCTACCTTACTCCTCCAATAGAAGTTGTCAGCCTGAAGTTACACAAAATCTTTTCTACCCTAAGTTTGAGGGAGTTTATATATTAGCCTTATCTTTATAGGTAGTAGCATAGATGAAAACCTACCTAGTATAGTGTGAGGCTGCCCTACACAGTATAGTGAGAAGGCCATCCCCTTAACCTAAAACCTAATAAGGTGGCTCAGACTGAAACTCCACTATTAAGAATCCATTCCTTGCAAATGACATATCAGATAAAGGGCTAGTATCCAAAATCTATAAGGAACTCACCAAACTCACCAAACTCCAAAAAACAAATAATCCAGTGAAGAAATGGGCAGAAGACACGAACAGACACTTCTCCAAAGAGGACATCCAGATGGATGAAACGATGCTCAGCATCCCACCTCCTCAGGGAAATACAAATCAAAACCACACTGAGATACCACCTCACACCAGTCAGAGTGGCTAAAATGAGCAAATCAGAGAACTCTAGATGCTGGCGAGGATGTGGAGAAATGGGCACCCTCCTACACTGTTGGTGGGAATGTAAACTGGTACAGCCCCTCTGGAAAACAGTGTGGAGGTTCCTCAGGAAAATAACAATAGAACTCCCCTATGACCCAGCAATAGCACTGCTAGGAATTTACCCAAGGGATACAGAAATGCTGAAGCATAGGAGCACATGTACCCCAATGTTCATAGCAGCACTCTCAACAATAGCTAAAACATGGAAAGAGCCTAAGTGTCCATCAACGGACGAATGGATCAAGAAGATGTGGTTTATCTATACCATGGAATACTACATGGCAATGAGAAAGAATGAAATCTGGCCATGTGTAGCAACATGGATAGACCTTGAGGGTGTTATGCTGAGCGAAATAAGTCAGGCAGAGAAGGACAAATATCACATGTTTGCATGTATAGGAGGATTAGGAGGAACTTAACAGAGGACCATGGTGGAGAAGAAGGGGGGAAATGGTGGGGGAAAGGGAGAGAGGCAAACCATGGGAGACTCTTGAATGCTGAGAACAAACTGAGGACTGATGGATGTGGGGGGGAGGGGGGGATGGGCATGGAGGAGGGCACTTATGGGGGTGAGCACTGGGTGTTATATGGAAACCAATTTGACAATAAACCATTTGTAAAATAAAAAAAAAAAAAAGAAGAAGAAGAAGTTTCCATGCCCATGAAGCCAGCCCTGAGAGCAGAGGATTGTTTTATGGAAAGGGTGATAGGCAAATTTAATATTGAGTGTAATGTTTAATTTCTGTCCCTTTATTGGGGGTGTTCCCTGCAAATGTATGTTCCCAGTGTCTTTTTAGTACATTCTAATGTAGGGGAAGAGGGCAGAAATACATATTTTAACAAGGATCCCCAGAGATTCTAATAAAAATAGCAAACACTCTGAAAAACTTAAGCAGTTATTTCCTTCAACTTGCAGTTGAGTCCTTGAAAGTCATAGTTTTACAAACTCCAGGACATAACTGACCCAGTGCCTTTGGTCCCCTGGGTGTGCTCTGGAGAAAACAGTCACAGATCTGTGAACTAAAAGAACTGGTCACCAAGAGTTTGACCTGTGGGATTCTTAGTCTACGTTGCATGAAGCATCCTCAGCTCAACAAAACTCCGTATGAGGAACAGCAACCCGAGCCGGGGTGGCAGCTGGCCTTGGGTATAGCAGCCCTTCTGAGACTCCATGCTTCCTGAAGTAAACAGGATGGGCCTTGTCTGCTCATTCCTCACTGCATTTCCACCTTGAGATTCCCAAGTACTCATTCTGCTTCTTAAATTCTGCCCCTGGGCTTCTATGGGTGCCATGAAGGCACCTGCTCCCCTCAGCACCCTCAGTGTGCCCTGCAGGTAGCCTAGGTCCGTGTCTAAGTCACTCAAAATCACTGATAGGAGACAGGGCTTCTTCCCTAACCCAGGATATAAAAGCACCTTGGGGTTCTACAATCCTGATAGCTGCCTGTGGCAATTTGCATCCCTCACTGCATTTAAGCCTTACTGCAACCCTCAGAGGGTGGCTTTGTAACCTCATTTTACAGATGAGGAAACTGAGGACAATTTGTGCACTTCCCTAACGGAAGCGGTGGACACAACAACCCTGAAAGACAGAGAGTGCAAATATTAGCAATCCTTACTTTACAGCTGAGACAACTGAGGCTCCAATGGGGTAGGGAGCTCCCCAAAGTTGTCAATGCCTCAAGCAGAGGAGCTGAGATTTGAAGCCAAGTGACCTGGTCTCCTGCTCAGGCTCCTCCCAGCCAGCCCTCCTGTGCTTCCCAAAACGTCTTTCCCTCCATCTTTGTCTTTGTCTGTTTGAGCAGCTCCAACAGAATTCCGTAGACTGCATGGCTTATGAACAATAAGAAGTTATTTCTTCCCAGTTCTGGAAGCTGGGAACTCCAAGATGAAGGTAACAACAGATCCAGTGACTGTTAAAGGCCCACTTCCTGGTTCATAAATGGCATTCTTGCCTGCGTCCTCACACAATGGAAGGTCCAAGGGCACTCTCTAGGGTCTCTTTTATAAGGGCACTAATCCCATTCATGAGTGCTCCTTCCTCATGCCCTAGTAATTTCTCAAAGACCTCACCTCTGAATACCATCACATTAAGGATGCGTTTCAACATATGAATTTGGGAAAAGGGACACAAACATTCAATCTCTGGCAGTCCTCTTTGGCAGAACCTTAAGGAAGAGGTGCTGGATTCAGCTGCAAGGAGAGAGCCTCCGGGCACCTGGATGGCTCAGTTGGTTAAGCGTCCAACTTCGACTCAGATCATCATCTCACAGTTTGTGGGTTCGAGCCCTTCGTCAGGCTCTGTGCTGACGGCTCGGAGCCTGGAGCCTGCTTCACATTCTGTGTATCCCTCTCTCTCTGACCCTCCCCTGCTCACACTGTCTCTCTCTCCCTCTCAGAAATAAATAAAACATTAAAAAAAAAGAGCCTCAGATAGTGAGAACCCATGGTCCTAACCTTCACAGTCCACCCATAAGGTGGCCTCAGCCTCTGGTGGAGAAGTGTCTGTTAGCTATGGGAATCAAAGAGATTGGCCCCAGCTGTGGTGGGTGTCTCCCCTTTGGGTCCAAAATTGGCAGCTCTGCTTGAGAAAGAAGGTCAGCCATGGACTCAGCTTCATAATCCAAGACATTGAAAAGATCCCTTCTTTCCCTGGCCTCCTGCTCCGTCTGTCTCATGCCAATGAGCCATATCATCCACACTGCCACCCAGACCTGTCCCTCAAGTCCTTCCTTGGTCACTCCCACACCCCCAGCTTCCACACCTGATGCAATGGTGAAGAAATTGGAGGACAGTCCCCTTGAGTGACCCAGAAGCAAGGATCTTGGGGGAGGTTATAAAGCCAGGTGGCATGAATGACACCAGGTGGCAAGTGACATTGCATGAAAGCCGCTTGTCCTCTCAGGGCATGTCTTCACTGTGGATTGCCACTGGCAGCATTCTGCTGGCGGTCAGGCATGTCAAAATTTTAGAGTACTTAGATGGAGAAGAAAAATTTGTTATAATGGGAACTTAGAAACCTTGTGATCATCATCTTCAGATCACTGTTGGGAACTTTTTCTCTACCATCGCTTTTGTGACAGGCTCTACTCAAAGCAATTTTCACATATTCATCTATTCATTGAGTTTTAGCACATCTAACTTCTTTATTTGCCTTATCCCAATGACCTTGAGGGTCTGAGATTTTTTTTTTTTTTTTTTTTAAGAATGCGAGCAGGGGAAGGGCAGAGAGAGAAGGAAAGAAAGAATGGTCTTTCGTGGGGCTTGATCTCATGAACCCTGAGATCATGGCCTGAGCTGAGATCAAGAGTCGGACACTTAACCAACTGAGCCACCCAAGTGCCCCGAGGGTCTGAGATTTTTATTCGCTTATTTTATAGATGAGAAAGTCAAGCTAAGGAACATAAAATCACTTGCACAAGGTCACACCATCAGCTTCAATCCAAGTCTTCAGCCTCCAATGCCCATATATTACTGTCTCTGTATCATATAAAGATCTTCGCAAGTCACTTCTCAAACTAGCTAAAATTGCCGAAAGTCTATCTGTCCAGCAAAAGTCTGACAAATGGGAGACAGAAGAGAGGTGGAAAAGACAGAATCTCTGCCTTCAAATGCCTTACCATTAGGTTTCCTTCACCAGAATAGCTGAAGAAGCAGACAGGACAGAGGGGAGTAACTGGGGGTTGGGTGGGCCAGCTGGCCAGAAAAGGCACAGGCTTCTCCCTATAAGTCTCTCTCTTTTTGCAAGTCCCTGGGATCTAATCTCACCCAAGTATGACATATACAATCTGAGGGAGATTTTGTCCCCTGACTTTAATGCATGGATCCTGGCTCATCCTGTGATGGGATAAGGGATGTCCAGATAGCTAGTAAAACATTATTTGTGGATGTGTCTGTGGATGTGTTTCTGGAAATGTTTTGCATTTGAATCAGTAGACTGAGTAAAGCTCACCCTCACCAATGCAGGTGGTCATCATCCAATCTATTAAAGGCCTGAGTAGAACAAAAAAGTGGAGGAAAAGCAAATTCTTTCTCTGTGCTTGAGCTACGACATCCATGTCCTCCTACACCCAGACATTGGAACTCCTGGTTCTTGGGCTTTTGGGCTCAGACCAGTACTTGCACCACTAACCCCTGATTCTCAGGTCCTCAGACTCAGAATGAATTACACCTCCAGCTTTTCCTAGTTCTCCAACTCGCAGATAGCAGATCATGGGACTTCTCAGACTCTATAACTGTGTGAGCTAATTCCTAAAATCTATCTATCCATCCATCCATCCATCCATCCACCAGCCAACTTTCTATTGTTTCTATTTCCTTGGAGAACCTTCCCTAATGCACACCCTCTATTTTAGACTCTGTGCTAGTCCCAGCCCACATCATCTAGTAACCTTTGTGTCCGAACTACCAGTCTGTAGACCTTGAACCCTTTGCTCTAACTAAATCCATCTGTAGGGATGCAGCCAATGACATTGTTCAGTGAGCTCATTCCACTGTGCCAGCTGCTAGCTTCCCACTGGAGTGTGATGGAGAGAGAGAGAGAGAGAGAGAGAGAGAGCGAGCGAGCATGGGTTCAAGTCCAGGTCCTGCCAAGTACGACTGGCCAGTGACCTTGAGCAAATCATTGTACCTTTTTAAGCCTCTTTTTAGCTATAAAACATGTATGGCCATTGCAGTTGATGCACGAATTTTCCTGAAGATTTAATAAAGGAAAAGAGGGAGAAGGGTTTTGAAAAGTGTAGACCCCATTTCACTGTTAGGTAGAGCTGTTTCCTTGGTGCTATCAACGTGGTCTGTGGATCATCCAAGTATGATGGATATTGACCCTCTCAAGCATCTTGGTTTTCCTCCTGCCAACAGCACCTTGATTTCTCTTCGGGTATTCACTACATGTGTATTGTATGCAATAGCTATCCATCTCCAGGGATAGACTCCAACTAGCTTCCGTCAGCAAGGATAAACCCTCCTCCTGCACAAAGTGATTGTTTAAGGGAAGATCATATAACTCATCTAAACCAATGAAGGGATGGTATTCCTCAAACATGTGTAGGAGCTACCAAAAGACACAATGTCTTACTTCCAAGAGCATCAGGTCTAACACTTCATAGATTTTTTGCTAGCGTGAGAGCATAGCTTGTTGCTAGAACTGCCAAGGTACTACCATGTAAAAGAAATCTAAGGATGACGCCCCACACTGTGTGAGGCAGAAGGAGAGGAATATGGCCCTGGTAATCTCAGTTGCTGGAGCTAACCCCACCTGATGTCTTCCTAACCACCAGACTTTTTAGTTATTCATATAACTAAATAAATGTCTTCCACCATTTGAGCCAGTTTGAGTTCGATTTCCCACTATTTACAAGAGTACTCTGCTACCTCAGTCTTCTTTCTGCTCCTCTCTTTCCTTGTCCAGTGCTGGAGGCCTCTATCTCACGGGGGGCAGGGGGGACAGAAGAGGGAAGAAAAGAAGAGAGGATTTGAAAGCCAAGTCCATAGATCTGACTTCTTGGTAGATGCTCTGGAAAGAGGTCCAACACAGGGGACACTTGGAGCTGTTAACAAAAATAAGTTCCAGGGATATTTGGAAATGTCAATGGTCTATCCTCTCCCTTCTCACACAGATAATCAAGAGTTGGCTGAGAGTGCTGATCCCCACCAAACCCAGCCAAGGAAATATCACTGCTTTGGAATTCTGAGTCTTTCCAGAGGTACAAACCGTCATGTTCAGAGTGAGCTCAAAAGCGAGGGCCAGAGGCCACCTCATGTTAGTGACCCATCTGGAGCACCACAAGCCATTTTACAGACACTAGGAGAGAATCCTAGAAGCAGTCCTGCTTGCTCCTATTCCACTATGCCCTGGTCCTACTCCAAAGGACAAGAAGAAATGAAGCCTGAGGGCCAATCTCATTGACCTTAGAGAACAGTGCAAGAGCTCAAGGGCACATCACAGCCTCTCTTGGCAGCAGGATATGCGATAATATGAGATTTAATGGTTTCCTGAAGTACCAGGCATGAACCTGGAGATAACTAGGACCACCTAAGATTGCTCTCAATCCAAGATGGGGGAGGGAGGTGAACCTAGGGGGTGATGGGGGAATAGCCAACAAGCCAGGACATCCAAAGGGCTGGGCCAGTTCAGGAGCAATTCAGGCAACTGTCAACACCTGTGTTTCCAGAAGAAGGGACCACATCACAGCAGCAGAAAGTTAGGGAGACAGTCACTACCTAAGAGATGTGTCCACGAGGGGTAGAGACCCCCTCTCCCCCGCCCCAAGTCTTTAGTTCCAACACATACCAGCTGTGTGCCCTCAAAGGGTCTCCTAGAGATTCAGTTTTCTCATCTGAGAAATGGTAATAATAATAACTCTTCCCTTATAAGATCATTTTAATGAGTAAGTGCATGCTAAGTGCTTAAGAAAGTGCTTGGCACATAGTTGACCTCAACACAAGGCAGTTTTTGGTTATTGAGAACAAGGGCACCTAGGAGTCAATAGGGAGGTTGGCATGGGGAAGCCATGGTGAGCAAAGCAGGAGCCCAAAGCTCATGCCTCTCTAATCATTCAACACTTAGCATCTACTAGCTGGAGATGCAGGGTGGGGTGAGAGCTTTGGTGAGGGCAGGTCACTACAGGGCTGGGCCAAGGCCTTCTTTCCAGCTGTAGAGGATTCTCCCTCAGAACCTGGGATAGACAGGCCTTACTGAGGAGTGCTCAGTGGTCCACTGCCAGGGTCTAAAAAGAGAAGACCCTAGAGACAAGAGGCAGGGACAGACAGGTAAATGGAGCCTAGAGAGCAGTGGCTTTGCACAGAGATGACCAAGCTGGTGCCTATCCATGGCCCTCTGTTTTCTGTTCCTCTCAATGTCATGGGTGGATTGTAAGTCTAAGGGAAAACCAAAGGAATGAGAGTCTTTGTCTCTAGCTGTGTAGTTCAGAATTTCCTTAACCAAATGACATTGAATTTTCACTCTTGTTTCTGTATTTCATTTTTTAGAGTATAGGAATTTTTTTTAAGAGACTGTATTTTGCAGGGATTTTCCTGTGTCCTGTAAATGCACTTGGAGCCTCTGCTCCCTTGGTCGTGACAGGCAGTGGAGCAGAATGCTGAGAGCATGCCCAAAGCAAGACTGTAGCATTTGGAACCCGGCACCACCACACTCCCAGTTCTGGAGCTGTGTGATCTTGGATATGTTCTCCAACCTCTCTGTGACTTCAGTTCCCATCTTATAAAAAAAAATGGAGATAATGGTAAGTTAAATTAGCTGTTATGGGTAAAAACACTTGAAACAATACTTGGTACTTGGTAAAGGGCACACAAGTGTTTACTGTACTGTTGTCACAGTACAGTACAGAGACAGTCCACAGCCCCAAGCTGCCACAGCTCTGCCCAAGCCCCTGAGATCCCTACATAGCCTCAGAGGCTTCTTAATTGTCCAGTTACAGCTTAGACTGTGGTACAAAGCACACATTTACTGAAGGCTTAATGGATCCACTAGGATTCTTTTGGTTACAAGTAATATTGAGACTGACCCAAATTGACATCAGCAAAAATAAGATTTTATGAGCACACATAACTGAAGAGTGCATGGCTTGGTTCAGATGCTCAAAGGATGAGGTCAGACTCTGGTGTCAGTCTCTCAACTTGGCTCTACTTTATGTGTTGACTCCATTCTCTGACTGGATCTCTACTCGTGGTCCCAAAATGGCTGCCAATATCAGCAGAGGCCACCTCCTCCATGACTTACAATTAGTGGCAAAATAGCAAGACCCCTTCCCGACAGGTTCAAACAGAAGCCCTCAGTCCAATCTTGTCGCCTCTGATTGGCCTGAGTTGGTCATGCAATAGTCATGAGCATTTCGAGTAGCTGGGTCTAGGTCAAGTGCTACCCCCTGCAGCCAGAAATGAAACCATGTGTAGAGAAATAGACATCCAAACATAAATTGAAGTGCTATTCCCCTGCACAAACAACAACGAAAAACAAACTAACAAAAAAAAATAAGTTTGCAACATTTGAAAATGACAGAAGTGAATTACACTTCTTTTTCCTTACCACCTCTCAGCAGTTCACCTCTTCTTTCCATCCTCCGAACGAGAGGCCAGGCAAGCTGGGAGTATGATGGTTAGGAGTGGAAAACAGTATGGAGGTTCCTCAAAAAATTAAAAATAGAACTACTCTATGACCCAGCGATTGCACTACTAGGTATTTATCCAAGGGATACAGGTGTGCTGTTTCAAAGGGACACATGCACCCCAATGTTTATAGCAGCGCTATCAACAATAGCCAAAGTATAGAAAGAGCCCAAATGTCCATTGATGGATAAATGGATAAAGAGGATGTGGTACACACACACACACACACACACACACACACACACACAATGGAGTATTACTCAGCAATCAAAAAGAATGAAATCTTGCTATTTGCAACTACATGGATGAAACTAGAGGGCATTATGCTAAGGGAGATTAGTCAGTCAGAGAAAGACAAATATCATATAACTTCACTCATATGAGGACTTTAACATACAAAACAGATGAACATAAGGGAAGGGAAGCAAAAATAATATAAAAACAGGGAGGGGGACAAAAACATAAGAGACTCTTAAATATGGAGAATAAACAGAGGGCCACTGGAGGGGTTGTGGGAGGGGGGATGGGCTAGATGGGTGAGGGGCATTAAGGAACCTACTCCTGAAATCATTGTTGCACTATATGCTAACCAACTTGGATGTAAATTTTTTTTAAATTAATTAAATAAAAATTTTAAAAAAGAAAATAAAATGGAATCAATCTTAAAAAAAAAAGGAATCATGCTTGGGAACAAGATCGCATGGGCAAGTCTTAGCTTTGCCACTAACACCTGTGAGACCAGGGCAATTGACTTTATGGCCTTGGGCCTCAGTCGCCTTATCTGTCCTTCAGGGGATCCTATGAAAGGGGAAGAGGTGGGGACATGTGTCTGACCCACAGCAGATAACCAGTTTGCCTCGTGGCTGTTGTTACTGAGTGGATATTCCCGCTCCAGCTCTGGTCTCTGTCACTCAGAGCTGGGGTCTGGCCTGAAAAGCCTCAGGAGAGAGAAACTGACCCAGGCCAGACACTCAGTGACTGACTCACTCACTCCGGAGATGAGGAAGAAGCCACGAGCGTAGGGCCCAGGAGAGCTGGGCTGGGGCACAGGCCGGAGGGCGGCATGGCCAAGGCCAGGAATTCCCAAGAAGCACTCCCTACCCTCGGGTTCAGAAGAAAACCACAGCACCTCCTTTTGCCTTTGGAGCCCTCTCTTCTGAGGGAGGCGGTGAAAAACACCATCCAAATAAGGTCCAAAGCCGGGCCAGAATTTGCATGCAGTGTGTTTATATAGATCAGAATGCCTCTATTGACTAGCAGCTTAAACCTCTGAGGCTTTGCAGTTCGTCGAAGTGTAATGTTCTGTTTCGTGATGTTCCTTGCCATCCTGAAGTGGCTCTGTCAGCTCTGAGAAGGGAAACTTCCCCCTTCAGGGTCCATTTCCCCTGCCCCGAGCCAGAGAGCCCCGTTGCTAAGGGCATCTGCTCTGTTTGCTTTTGAGAAGTACAGATGTGAATAGTCACCAAGTCACGTCTTTTGTTCTGCTCGTCTGGCAGCTGGGGCACCGGCTGATGTCACAGCTGAGGAACACTGGGGCTCCCCGGAGGGGAAAAAGAGAAAAGAGAAAAGCCAAATGGAGCCCAGGAGGACACGCCAGCACTCGGAGGCCTCCAAAAATTGGGTCTATTCTTAGGAATCTCACTCTCCAGCTCTCCAGCCAGCCCGAAGGCTGATGGGATGCGATTCAGCTCACCCTGCGTTTGTGAGGCCGGCCCTGGGCAGCTGTGAGGGGATGGCGGTGGCTCCAAAAGGTCATTTCTTGACCTTTGCGGGAGTGCAGTCCAGGCAGGACTGGGAGGCTCCTGGCTGGGGAAGAGCTGGCTTTCCCGTGGGGGGAGGGGGAAGCGCTCAACTGTGTCCCATTCCTATCAGAGGGCGGGGCCAAGCCGAATATCTTTACCGGTGGTTGCTCGGACATCCCCTGAGCTAAGTTAATTGTTCAGGTCAAAACTACAGCTGCTTCTTGAGGTTCCAGTGGCTTTTCTACACTGTGAGAGCATGAGATGAAGAATAAATGTTCAAGAAACCTCTGTCCAAACCCTACACCAAAATTAAGGTCATATGTCATAATAATGCCATAATATAAGCAGAAGGAAACAGAGATGAATATGAATCCAGATCCAATCACATCAGCTCCCCTTGCTGCCTCGTCTGTCCAAACCACCACTATCTCTCCCCTGGGTTATGGCAATCGTTTCCTAAGCGGCTCCACCCCCTTTTGACTCATACTTAACAGAGCAGCCAGCCTGATTTTGTGAACACACAATCTATACCATGTCACTGTTGGCCTCAAAGGTTTCTGCTGGCTTCCCATGTCACAAGAAGCAAAAGCCAAAGTCCTTCCATTAAGTGACTTTCAGGGTCCTACAGGACTTGTGCCCCCATGTGAGTGAAGCCACCTTGGAAGCGGCTTGCAAGCCCCTCTTGAGCCATCACATCGGACATAGGGAGCAGACACGAATCTGTCCTTCCCAAGCCTGTAGAAATCGCAGGATCATGAATGGATAAATGACTGTCATTTTTGTAAGCTACTAAGTTTAAGGCGATTTGCTACACAACACTAGATAACCATTACGATTTCACATTTAAACAAACAATCCACTACAAAAAAGATTCAAAGGCCACTGTTGTAGAAAAGTATTTAATGAAAGGGTAAACTTTTCACTGTGCATTAGATTTCAAAAGGTTAGAATAAGGCACATATAAAAAATTTAAAAACGAGTTTTAGGTTCTTTTAGTATAAAGTTCTCATGAAGTTTGAATTTTTCATTAATTCCTTCCATAATATGTAGAAACAAATTGCAAAATGTATCTCAATATTTAAACAAAATTGCCAATGGCAATTTAAGATTATTTGTTTATTTTGAGAGAAAGAACACAAGCAGGGGAGGGGTAGAGAGGGGGGGGGAGAAAGAATTCCAAGAAGGTTCGCACTGTCAGCGCAGAGCCCGATGTAGAGCTCGAACTCAACAAACTGCAAGATCATGACCTGAGCGGAAGTCAGACACTTAACTGAGCCACCCAGGCATCCCTGCTCTAATTTCTCTATAGAGGGAAGGAGAATGGAAGGGGAAGAAAAGAAATTCTGTCACTTTTTTTTATGCCCCATACCTTCTAAAGTAGCCCTTGGGTGCTCGGCCTGAGCTGAGCTTGGGTGGCTCAATTCATTAAACATCAGACTCTTGATTTCAGCTCAGGTCATGATCTCTTGGTTGGTGAGGTTAAGCCCCATATTAAACTCCATGCTGACAGCAGGGAGCCTGCTTGGGATCCTCTCTGTCTGTCTCTGTCTCTGTCTCTGTCTCTCTCTCTCTCTGCCCCTTCCCTGGTCTCATGTGTGCTCTCTCTCTCTATCTCAAAATAAATAACTAAATTAAATAATAAATAATAAAGTAGCCATTGTCCTCAAAATCTCAGGACAGGCATCGTCACAGATGAAATGTGAAAGGAATAAATTAAGTTAATTCTTAGGCTGAGCTACCAACAGCCCGGTGCCTGATGACTTAGGAAATCTTGGATATGTTTGGGGTGTTTTTCAATGTTTCCTTTGTTTTGTTGTTATTGGCAGTGGTGGTGGCGGTAATGGTGGTGCCTTTGACCTAGACCCGAGTAAGGTGCAGCTCCACTAGATGGCTGGGTGGCCAGATCAGGGAAGCCTGGCAATAGAGCAGTTAGAATTCCTTCCCTGAATCCCTGTGATTCCTTAACTCCTCTCTATGTGTCCCGAGTCTCATTTATGTTATAGTTCCTTGCAAACAAAACAAGCCAGGGTCAATACATCCACAGAGAGTTTTCAGGTGACTAAAATTTCATTGTTTTTACTAAGCCTCCCTCACTCTGGCATTGATTTTTTTTTTTTTTTGAGACAAAATACAGTTTACATTTCTCTGAATTTCATTTTATCTCTTGATTTCAACCATGTTTCCAGCCTGTCCAGACCCACTGAACCTTAAAATGCATCACCTGTCCTACAAGATGCTCCTCTCAGCCTTTCATCTTCTGGAAATTTTACAAATATGCCTTCAGTGTCTTCACTGAGAAAAATGTTGAACTTCGAAACTATGCTTGAGTGGGTAGAGACTTCCCGTAGAATTTCATAGCTGTTTGGTGTTTTAAAACCCCACAAACACCACCAACCAGAAGAATAAGGTAGTGTCAGACAAACAGGTAGAAACAATCTGAGCAGGGGCTTGGTGACTTGAAGATTAAGTGTCCCCAACCCCACCCAAAGTAAACACGAAACTCCCCTGAGAATCCCTTCAGTTCTGTTGTTCCACAAACCGCGCTAACCCGCTCTGAGGCCCAATGCAAATATCCGTTCCGTGTTTATTATTCTAACATGTCAATGTCCTTTTCCTATTTGCCAACATAAGCTCTTTTGAAGGCAGGGACAACTTTTGTCATTTGGTTAAACAGAATGAAGAATTAGGGGCCTCTAAATGCTGGATAGAGAGAGATGGGATGGGTCAGAATAACATAGAGGAGATTTCTTTTTTTTTTTTTCCCCTGGCAAATGTAACTTTTATTTATTTATTTATTTATTTATTTATTTATTTATTTATTTATTTTTTACAAGTACTGTTTTTATTAGTAGACAATAGACATATTGTCCACACATTGTCATAAGTCCTGACAGGTAACTAACCACAGGCTTTACATTTGAAATTCAGTTACAGGAACTAAAAGATATTACATGTCACCATTTCCAAACCATTCACACCATTTATTCATTAAAGTTTTATAAACAAGAAGATCCATCAACTGTCCTTATAATTTGTCTTTCTTACCCAATAAGCTTACCTCCTAAGCCTTCCCCCTAAGCTCTTTAAAAATGCCAGTATTAAGTCTGTTCAGGAAGCCCCCTTTTCTCTGGAAATTCAAACGCTGCATGTAAATGTCCACCCTCAAGAAGCTTGCAGTAGCTGAGAAGCAAATTAACTGGCAGAAAACAATCTCTAGCTACTTTTGGGCGGAGAAAGTCTGGACTGAGTAAAATATATGGCTACAGTTGTCTGCTCTTCCTAACTTCTGTTTTTTTGTTTTTTTTTTTTGTTTTTTTTTTGTTTTTACAAATAGTTTATTATCAAATTAGTTTCCACATAACACTCAGTGCTCATCCCCAAAGTGCCCTACATAGAGGAGATTTCTATAAGAATGTCTTTTAACCATTTAATAAGCATAACAAATCAATGGAGAAGGAAAGGATTAATCAATAAACAATGCCAAGATATTCATTAGCTATTTTGAGGGAGAAAAAAATCCATTTTGGTCCTAACCTCTTGCAATCAAAATACATTCTAGAAAGATGCAAGAGACAAATGATACAAAAGCAAATCGCTAAATAGACATACAGGTCAATGGAACAGAACTGAGGATCCAGACATAAATCTTTATATTTGTTCTTACATCGATGGGCAATTGATTTTCAACAAAGGTGTCAATGTGATTCTTTGGGAGAAGGACAGGCTTTGTAACAAACAGGGTTGGGATAATTGGAGGGTCACAGGCAAAAGATCAATTAGACTCTTACCTCTCAATATTCACACAAAGCTCCACTCAAATTCATCACAGACTTAAATATAAGAGCTGAAGCAATAAAACATTTAGAAGATAATACAGAAGAAAATCTTTAAGACCTTGGGTTAGGCAAGGATTTCATAGACATGACATCACAAGTATGATCCATAAAGGAACAAATTGAGGGGCACCTGGGTGGCTCAGTCGGTTAAACGTCTGACTCTTGATTTCAGCTCAGGTCATGATCTCACAGTTCACGGGTTTGAGCCCTGAGTCAGGCTGTGCACTAACGGTGCTGACACTTTTTAGGATTCTTTCTCTCCTTTTGTATGTCCCTTGTACTCACACACACTCCCTCTGTCTCAAAACAAATAAAAAATAAACACGTTTTTTAAAAGAACTTGATAAGTCAAACCTCATCAAACTTAAAAACATTTGTCCTTCACAAGACATCATTAAGAAAATGAAAAGACAAGTGATAGATGGGGAGAAAATCTTTGCAAATACAACTCCCCGCTCTCACAGTTCATCTTCTTTAGGGGGTACACAATAAACAATTTAACAAGTAAGAAAAATGTCAAAGGGTGATTAGTGGCCTGCAGAAGACAAAGCCACGTTAGAGTGTGTAGTTAGGAAAGAATCTTCTGTTGGGATGTCACTTATATCAAGGAACTTGAGTTCTGAATAGCTAATAAAAAGGCATGTGAAGATCCTAAGAGAACACCCACCAGGCAGAAGCAATGACTTGTGCAAAGGCCCTTATGTGGTTACAAGCTTAGCATGCTTGAGGAAATCAATGACTGGTGAGATTTTGTCAAATTGGGTGAAGACGAGAGTAGTATCAGATGAGTTGAGAGTTGTGGGAAAATGCCTGGTCCCAGGGGGCTTTGAGGAATAAGGTGAGGACACGGTCTCTCCTCAAACGTGACTGAATCAGATCAGTGTGTGAAATCTACTGAACAGAGAATGGATTCCAAAAAGGTGTATCACTTAGAGTTCTTAGGTGCAAATAACAAAGCTGGCCCTGGCTGATTTAGCAGAAATAAATTTATTTTCATTTTCTGTATTTATTTTAATTAATTTATTAAATTTTTTCTTTTCAAGAATTTTATTTTATTTTTTATTTTTTAAATAGTTCATTGTCAAGTTGGTTTCCATACAACACCCAGTGCTCATCCCCACAAGTGCCCTCCTCCATGCCCATCACCCCCCATCCCCTCCCCCCATCCCCATCAGTCCTCAGTTTGTTCTCAACATTCAAGAGTCTCTCATGGTTTGCCTCCCTCCCTCTCCCCCCCCCCCGTTTCCCCCCTTCTTCTCCCCCATCGTCCTCCATTAAGTTCTGGCAATGAGAAAGAATTAAAGAATTTTATTTTAAAAAGAACGTTGGGCAGCTCATAGATCTTTCTGGAGTACCTGTAAAACAAGACTCGCGTCAAGTGTCCAGGGATAATTCCTAAAACCACGAGGAGGGCACTCCTACAGCTGAGGCTCAACTAGTGATACTTCTTTGTACAGGACTCAACTTTGGCACTCTTGCAGGCTTCCAAATCAGTTGCCTTTTCTGTTTCCAAAAATAAAAAAGACTTCATGGACCTTCCTTTTTCAAGTTTCTCACCATTGAATCAAAGTCTCTGAATGGCAAAGCTTGCAAAAGAAGCTAAGAATTTGAGTTTTCTAGGTTCTGACAGCTGGACTATTAGAAGGATATTTTTAAAAAGTACTATGAAGCCAGAAAACATTAAAAAAAATTGTGAAATAGGGGCGCATGGGTGGCTTAGTCGGTTAAGCGTCCGACTTTCGCTTAGGTCATGATCTCGCAGTTCGTGGGTTCGAGCCCCGCATCGGGCTCTGTGCTGACTGCCAGCTCAGAGCCTGGAGCCGGTTTCAGTCTGTGACTCCCTCTCTCTCTGACCCTCCCCTGCTCACGCTGTCTCTCTCTCTCTCTCCTAGAAATAAATAAAACATTAAAAAAAATTGTGAAATAGAATGAGAGCAAAAACATGGATCCAAATTAGGAGATGATTACCATATTCCAGGTGAGGGATAATGGAAGACTTCATAAGCTTATGACATATTATAGGATGGTGGTTCTCAGAGTGCGGTTCATGACTAGCGGCATCTTCTGAGAACTTTGAAAGAACTGTCCATTTCAGGCCCACCCTGAACTTACTAATTCAGAAGCTCTGAGGATGTGTGAGGCCCAGCAACTTTGTGATTACAAGGCATCCAGACAATCCTGTTGCATGCTCAAGTCTGAGAACCACTGGTCTAGGACATGGGGAGAGGAGGAATATTCAGAAGTAGTCTGCAGAACTCCTTGATGTATTTGACACAGAATTTAAGGGACAGAGAATGGAATCAAGAAAACCACTTAAGATCTTTTACCAAGATGAGAAAAAAAGACAGCTAGCTGAGGGAGTGAAAACTGGGGGATTCTGGGGACGGGACAGGCAGAGTTTGTTGAGCATGCAGAGGAAGACACTGAGTAGGCAGTTGGCTATGAGTCTGGAGTGTTTGGGAAAGGCCAGTGATGGAGAAATAGGTTTGGGAAGTATCAACATTTAGATAGTATTTAAAGCAAATACTAGTGTGGTCACCAAGCGAAGACGTAAAAGAAAATGGGATCCGAGACAGATTTCAAACGTCAAAGTGAAATGTGGGAGGAGGATTCCATCAGAGCTGGAGAGGCCACGGAGGGCATAAGTAGGCATGGTGGTCAAGTCTTACAGGATGTAGCATAAAAGAATGGAAGAAAAAAGTGTTGGCAGAAATGCGCATGGTCCATTCTGCTGGGTGCCGCTGGAAGATAAGAAGAGAGTGATCCCCTGGCAACATAGAATTTAGGGGAATCATATGGAAATTCCTAGATTTTTTCCCACATTTCTTTTCCTGCTGCCCAGAGGAGTAAGGAATTAATAAGAAAGATTAGGTAACATAGTAGTCAACTCAGGCTGTTATACAAAATACCATGAACTGGGTGGCTTAACAAACAGAAATTTATATCAGGATGCCAGCATGTCAGGCTCTGGTCAAGGCCCTATTACTAGCTTGCAGAAATATAGCTGCCTTTTCACTATGTCCTCACAGCAAGCTCTCTTGTATCTCCTCTTCAGAAAGCACTAATCCTGTCGTGATCTGCAAATACCATCACTTTGGGGATTAGAGCTTCAGGTTATCAAGAAGATACTTTTCCTTCACTCATGTGAGAGGAAGGTGCATGAATCTGAGACTTTGCTATATTAGTACTCAAAAGTCCTTCTCCCTGAGGATGGGAATCCACTGCACCCTCCCTCCATCAGATTCTCTTCATTTCACCTGTCACCAGACAAATTTTACCACCCTACCTCCATTGTATCTTCCATGTACCAGACTGATTTCATGAAAATGCAATTCTTTCCATGCCACTTTTTCCCCAAACCCATGCCTCAGCAGCGTTTCCAAAATGTGTCTCATTCTAAGAACTACCAGGCTGCTTGCTAGTCTGATCCCAAGGTCCTCCATCAGTTCTGGAGTGAGTCTGGGGCATCCAAATTTTTATCAAGTGTCAACCAAGTGACATTTATCATCAAGGAAGTTTGAGGAACACTCTTCCACATGATAAAGTTCAAGATCCTCAGCAGGGCATGGTGGAGTCTGACAAACTGCCCCCGCCCCCGCCCTGCAGCTCCTTGGAACTCCCCACCTAGCAGTTCAATGCCAGCCATGGGGAATTGCTAGTGGCTCCTATCCACCCCATGCTTCCTGTATCCCATGATTGAATATGTGATTCTTGGCTTGAAAGGGGGATCTCTCTTTGCTTGGCCACTCCTCCTCATGTTTCACCTCCCGGCTCAGAGCTTCCTCTTCCGTGAGGGTCTCTTGCCTGTGCCCTCTTCGTTGACATTCACTGTTTTGGTCAGTATGTTTCCACTATAGCAGCCATCTCAAGGTTTTATATTTGTCTATTTGCAAGTTTGTCTCCCCACCAGATTGGTAGGTCCTCAGAGAAGGGAGTGGGTTTTTCATCTTTATAACCCTGGATCCTCGAACAGAATCAGGTGCAATGCAAATACCCAATAGATGTTTGCTGACTAACTAGACTACTAACTTACTATGGACAGGACAAAAGAATTCAACAGAAGAGCACATTCCTTAAGGACTACTATTAAAAATTAGCACACGTGCACACACACATGCATGCACACACACTCAATGGTACCCAAAAAGAAGAAGAATATCACCCAATGTTGAAACTGAAGCATCTGGTGTTGCAGACAATAATAGTAACAATTAATCACAAGCTGGTCCCTCTCTGGGTTCAGATCCGAATGGAAGATAGACAAAGAACTCAGTCAAAATAGTGAAAACAGCGTTGTTTCTGCCAGTCACGCTGGAGAGTGTTGAGGCTTCTCAGAGCCTGTTGAAATTCTGAATATCTTTTTCTAATTGAAGACCTTGGGATAAACCATCTCCCAAAAGATTGGTCAGAGCCCTGACCCACAGCTCTGCTGCTTCGGGAGACCAGGCTGCTCCAAAGGGGAGCAACAATGGTCGCTGCTCCGTCAACCCCCTCAGGAGAAGACCCCTCTCCAACCTCACCAACCAGAGAAAGTTACTTCTATTTCCAGGGGGAAAGAAGGAAGAATGGAGAGTGACAGACGTGTTTCGGTCATATATTTCTCTCCTGAGAGTAGAGTGGAAGTTCCTCTCTCTGTAGAAACACAGGCAGTGGGGGACACAGTCCCTCCAGTGGCCACCACCGTGGAAGTGCTTCAAGAAGGGCTGATATTGTAGAGTCAGGTTTAAGAAGGAAGTGAGAAGTTTTTCCAAAGTCAGAAAGGAAATGGAAAAGTTCACATCATGTGAATCTGCGGAGGGCTGAGAAGAAGTCTATATGACAAACTCAGAATCTGAAATTCAAATACTTCCGAACTTCAAGGTTGGGAGAAGGCAAGGCAGGGGAATCACTTAACCTCTCAGTCTCCCTTCAGCCATCTGTCAAATCTAGCAGAGGTGGAAAGGGGGACAGTTAACTTCTGTTGTGCCTCTGATAAAATGAGATGGTAGAGGGGCTGGGTGGGCTCAGTGTTACTTATTGTCACAGGTAATTGTAATAGCTAATGTCACACTCAAGAGATGGGTGACTGGTGAATCCACGCTTCTGCCATTCTAGTGGCTGGCTCTCCCTCATTAACTTCCTCTCCACTTTTCTACCAGGTCTGTCCACCTCACCAGGCTCTTCCAATATCAGTTCTGCCCCCAAGACCTCAAGAGAATTTATGCTTTCTGGACGGTCAAATTCTACTGCAGTTAACATTTTAAAAACTTTTCCATATTAATTCTGCTCTCTATGCCCTTGAACTATGCTTTCGATGTTATCACCACCTCTAGTTATGAGGTCCTAAGGAACCTCATGCCTAGGAAATGAGCACCTTTATGAGTTCAATAGAGAAAAGTCTTCCATTGCCTAAACAGGCCTCCACCTCAAAGGCTCTTTCTAAAAATTCTATGTTGACTGTAAATTCTTGAGTTATATTCCCTGCAACTTCACTTTCTGCCATATGTTACACAACCGGCAATATTTTGATCGGGGAACTGTCTACCCCATCATCAGACATATTCAACAGGTGAAGACCATAGGTCCTAATGGGCTAAGCAATCTTGGCCAAGATCTCCCTGCAAGAGAGAGACAGAACTGAGGCTAAAAACCAAGCTCTAGCCTCCAGCCATGCTGCAAATGTGTTCAGCCCCTTGAGGTCTGACTCTGTGCTAGACTCTTCATATTTATTTTACCAACACTTGTAGAACACTTACTGTGTGCTAAGCACTGTCCAAAGCACTTTACAAACATTAACACATTTCATCTTTCTAACAGCTTGAGATGAGCAGCCTTTGAGAAGCTACGTAATCTTCTTGAGTTTGAATTTATCCTTCTGAAAAGGGGGATCCCAAGGAGTACTTACTTCACAGAGTTGTTATGATAGTCTCACAAGTTAACACACTTCAAGCATAGTACCATACAACAGTACCTGGCATAGAGCAAGTACTACATGATTAAATATTTGCAGTGTAAATAATAGGGACAAGAACAATGATGGATATGGGAATGTCTTAGATGGGAAGGGAAAAGTTCTTAGAGAGCCACCTACTTGGTGGGGAGGGGACCAGTTTCACCCTAGTTAAGGACCTTCTTTCACTTTGTTCTGGTCCTAACCAATGGGGGACCTGGTCCCCACCATTATGAGATGCAACTTCAAATAGAGAAAATATGCCCTCCAAGATGTAAAGATGCATTTGCTAGCTCTTATTTACAGACATGCTAACAATGGAAAACTCGTGTTCCCCCATCTGACCAACCCTGAGAGCAATGCCGAAGATTTCCTGTAATGAAAGGGGCTAAAAATACTTTTTGATGATGGAGAGGGTGGAAGTTGAGCAACACTGACTGAGTGAAATACGGAAACGATACCAAATGGCACCCAAGCAACAAAGGAAGCAGCCCACCTGGACTTTGATCTCTCCATCTCACCCCAAGACTCGGAATGTCTTGTTTTGTTCCAGGAGGCCATGCTCTGTCTTTGTGTTTGCACGCTCCCCTCAATTTTCTAGAGAGAAAATCTAGTTGGTCATGACTAATGCTGAATTATAGCATAAGATGGCTGCCAGTAAATCAAAACCTCAGTAATATAACGTTGTATTCTTTACAACCCTTTTAAGATCTTTAAGAACTGGGAATATGTTTCATGCCTTGGGGCCTCAGCAACTATCTCTGTATCTGTTACCAAATTACTGTTATAATCAGATATTTTTCATGTGATGCCATATTTTTGTTCGATTTAACTTTTTTTTTTATTGTGTAGCCATTTTGTTAAACCATCATGGAATGTTTTTCATAGTTTGTAAAAACTCTTCACACATATTATTTCCTTTACTCTCATTTCCACTCAGTGAAAGATAGTCATTATTCCCACATTCACTTCCTTGCACAGATGAAGAAATTGAGGCACAGAGAAGTGAAGGGGCTGATCTGGGATCACGCTGCCAGCAGATGACAGCCTTCTGATGCAAAGCCATTTCTTCTGCTCTACCCGCCAATCCCCTGAAATTCAACTTAACTCTGTTTGGGGTATCCTCATTGTTACAAATCTTATTCGTTTATTGTGGCTGATTTCCACAAGTGGCCTCAGTGTGGCCAAGAGGAACCTTCTCTTTTTCTTTGCAAGTAAGTTTTTCCTCCTCTCCTGTCTGGAAAAGGTAGCTTGGCAGCCAATTCAGCGAACAATTCAGTGATTTAGGAACAAATATGTGGTGCAGCTGAGTCTCTCCAGATGTTAAGCTAAATAAGGCACAATTGGACTTTTTGGGATCTGAAGCTTCCTTCTTCTGGCCAAACTGGGAGGAGAAGGGGCCCAAGAACACTCGAGAGAGTAATGATGATAATATTCTTATTCAATAATGCCTATTACATGCCAAACAATACAGAGAGGTACGACTCAAGATAAATAGCTGGTAAATCATATAATTATATGATAAAATATAATAATTTCTCTTCCTTTGGTTACCCTCTTTGTATGAGGATTTTTCCACTCCTGCACTGTTGAATTCAGGAGTAGTTTTGTGACTTGTGTTGGTCAATGAAAAGTAGACAGAGATGACAGATACCTTCCAGCTCGTGGTTTTCCTTCTGCTACATAGGCTGGTAGTGTTCCAGATAGAGGCTGACCCAGGTCCCAGAGAGGGGTGGGTAAACCAAGTTCAGCCAGTCCTCAGTGGATGAGTAGTGTGAGCCAGCACTATTTCCCCACTGTGTGGAAAGCCGCTGATGTTTTTAGATTATTGTTACAGCAGCGTGATCCAGCCTATGCCGACTGGTAAACTTGCACAAGCTCCCATAGCTAGTACATGATTAAGTCAAACAACTTTTCTCCAGCATTTAATGAATGCTTATTACGTTAACAATGCTGAGTGTTTTCCATATATTATCTTAGTTAATCCTCACAATGACCCCACATCATGTTTATATAGTTCTTATCTTAATGTTTTAATTAAGGACGTTTCAGTTCACATAGCTCATAAGGAGCGTCTGGGACTTGAACCCAGATTACTCTGAATTCATATCTAAATCTCATAATTACTAATCCATGTTTTATCCATGTTCACTTCTTGAGGACATGGAACTTGAGAAATTGGAAAAAGGAGAATGAATGTGCAAACCACCGTCACACTGTCAGATGGTAATTATGCACTTACCAAGTTCAGAGAATATGGTGAACTGCCCCAATTTATGAACAATAACCCAATGAATGCCCTGTGCGCGAGCAAAGGAGGTGAAAGTACTTGAGGCTTCCTTGACACTCCTCCATCCCTGCTTAATTACCTTCTCAGTTCAGTTCTTCTGCTCAGCTACCAACCCAGAGTTCCCACCTTCTCTCTTTTTAGTGGACAAATGAAGGTACAAGAGCTACCTTCCACCCTGAGGATGGAGCCAACAACAAAGACTTTTGAAAGAAACAGAGCTGAATTCAAGTTATGACTTTGCCACTTATCAGATTTAGGACCTCAGGCAAGGTCCTTCCTTTCTGCATCTGTAAAATGGAGTAAGTAACCATGCCTACCTCACCGGACTACTGGGGTGGACAATGAGATCTTTTTGATAAGTGCCTTGGGCTGGGCCTGACTTATAATAGATATCGATGAGTGTTGGTTCCCTTAGTAATTTACCCCCATGATACCCCCAAAATTTGTGTGGAGCCATCTGTTTTCCTGCCTGCCCTTGCCCTGTGCTCCTACCTCCATATACCTTCCTTGAGAGAACCACATGAGGAAGTTCAGGTTAGCCTACTAGAGGATGAGAAGTCACACGGAGTATTAGCAGGCTTTCCCAATTGGTAATAAACTCCAACTTCCAAATGTGAGTGAAGCCCTCTTGGACCATCTAGCCTCATCTAAGCTACCAGGTAGCTGCAGCCCTAAGAAGGACCCCAAGCAAAACCAACAGATGAGCCATCCAGCTGAGCCCAGCCTAAGTTGCTAGCCCATAGAATCATGAGTAAGTATAATGGTTGCTGTTAAACCGTTTTGGGATAATTTGTTATGCACAGAAGACAACTGACATACAAAGTCTTTAACACACAGCTCTGGGGGGACTTCTGGGTTCACAGTAAATTCCCATTCTCTACTACCATCCTCTATATCACAGACATGGGCTCCCAGCATCCCTGCTCCAGTGGGCCTGTCTGAGAATAAACCAACCGTACTCCCCTTCACATCATGGAGGCACTTCAGATAGCTGGCCAGTGGCTATTGTTGCTGAGGTCTCTGGGGTCACCTCAGCTCTTCTTTTCTCAAAGCCTGTTCTACAGATTTGATCAGCTTCCCTGGTATCCTTCAGATAAGTTCCATCTATCCTTAAAATAGCTAGAGTTGGTTTCTGATGCTCACACTCCCAAAATTCTTAATAAACAAAAGTTTCCTTCAAAAAGTTTGACCCTGCAAATGAGGAAAATGTAGTCAGTAAATACGTTTAAATGATCCTTGTGCCCTGAATGGCATGCTGGTCTCTGTAGAAAAAGAGTGAAGAGAAGACATCAACCTTACCCTCATGGATTCTCTAACATAAGAATCCTCCTGGATCAGTTTTTTAATTTTATTTTATTGCTTCTCCTCTTAATTTGCAGACCTTACAACTAAAGAGAGTTCTGTCAAGTCACTGACTTTGAAATACACCTTATTAACTTGAGTTCTAATGTATCATCCTGGCTTTACCAGAAAAACCCACAAACAGATCAGATTCTTCACTACTTGCCCAAGGCCATTGAGATCCTTGAAAGATGAGGAAGCAAGTCACCTCTCTTCTTTAGTAGCTTACTTAGCCCAGGAAGCCAATACTTTTCCTTGTGACTTTTAAGACTTGCTTGATATGTCTTTCTCCCCCTCCCCTTCTCCCATCCTGCTTTAAATTTAGCCCCTTTCAGAATTCAGGTAATATAAGAAAAGGCATTCATTGAACTGATCTTGACTTTGGCTTTGACCCTGACTTGAGAGGGGGAATGTTTAGAGAAGACCTGAGAGTGAATTTCTTTGTTAAAAAGATTGTGAAACCCTGACAGAAATTTAATGGAAATTTTTCATGAGGAAAAGGTAGTCGGTAAAGATGTTTAAATGCTCCTGTGCCCTGAACACCATGCTGGTCTCTGCAGAAAAAAGAGTGAAGAGAAGCAGAAAGGAACAGGAAGAACAAAGAAGACACTTACATGCCAGGCACTGTTATATACAGAATCCTAACAACCCTGTGAGGTAGGCAATGGTGTTCTCATTTTACAAATGAGGAAACAGGGACCTGGAGAAGTGAAAAGAATGCCCAAGATCACCAGAGTCTTAATTCAAGTCCAAGCTTGTTATCCAAGGTCCTGGTTTTTCTACTACCTCACTGCTTTTTCAAAAAGAGAGCCATAGAAGCTGAGTTGGAGCTGCAGGTGGGTGGTGTCATGCACCTTATTAATTGCCATTACAAATGATAACTCCATAGTTCCCCCTGGTTACCAAGATGAATTTATTCCAACACTTCCCAAAGAACAATTTATTTTAAAGTTGTCTTTGTGGGGTGCCTGCGTGGCTCAGTCAGCTGAGCGTCCAATTTCAATTCAGGTCATGGTCTCACAGTTAGTGAGTTTGAGCCCCGCTTTGGGCCTTGTGCTAACAAACAGCTCGGAGCCTGGAGGCTGCTTCAAATTCTGTATCTCCCTCTCTTCTCCCCCTCCCCGGTTCATGCTTTGTCTCTCCCTGTCTTTCAAAGATAAATGTTAAAAAAAATTTTAAGAGAAAAAGAAAAAAGTAGTTTGTCTTTGTGATATAAATAATTATCAATAAATGTTCCACACAAAAAAGGATTCCCTCAGTATTCTGAAACAGCAGGACACCTCAAAAACTTAAAATATAGACTTTCCCCATTAATCTCCAAGGGGAAGATATAGTGTGATATTAGTTAGGGTACACTGTAGGCTGCTATAACCTACAGCCTAAAGATACTCTAAGATGTAGTGGCTAAAACAGAAGTTAATTTCTTTTTCATGTATCAATACAAAGATCAGTGGACCAAGGAGGGCCAAGTGGCTCTTCCACCATCGACACAGATGGCACTAGTGGTTACCATGTCTCAGACAAGGGAAGACAGAATAGAGAGAGTCCAGCGCAAGACGTGTTCTCTTTAAGGAGATAACTAACACACATCTCTTGTACTTGCATCCCACTGGCCTGGACTCAGCCAAATGGACACAACCAGATGCAAAAGAAGCTAAGAAGTACAGTCTCTAGCTAGATGCCCAAGCGTTAGGCCAAAACTCTGAGGGTTCTGTCTCCAAAGAATGCAGAAAGGGAGAACAAATACCAAAGGAGATTTGACACTTTCTCATTGTCCCCAAATTTATTTACCAACTAAACTCTATTTTACACAATGTTCCTCAGGACTGGTATTCCATCAAATACTTTATTAGTCAGGATAGGACAGTTAATGATGCAGTAACAAATAACCCCAAATTCTAGAGGCTTAAAACAACCTAAGCTCAGTTCTCACCCACACTACATGTCTCTGTGGAGGAGGGATGGGAAGAGAGGGTCTGCTCGGCTCTCTGGGAAGGAAGTTGATGGAGACGCTATCCTCTGGAACAATGTTGATTCCCATAGTAGAAGGAATGAGAGTGTGGGTGAGTCATGCACCACCACATCTAACTTGGAGGAAACATAAGTAGAGTCTGTAGGCGTTTCATAACCTCTTTCTCCAATGCATCTCCTTTTGCTCTCAGAATTGAGGCAGTTTAGGTTGAGCCGCTCTGGCTCTGCCACAATATTCCTGAGTCTCTGGAAGAGAATCGGGCCTCCTTTTGTCTTCCTTGTCTTCATTTGCCACCATGTTGTAGCAATCGGAGTGCCAAAAACAAGCTCTGGATCATTATGGTTACTGGTAAACGTGCCTGCAATTACTATTTTCCTTGTATCTATGTTCACACTACCAAGAGGAAGAGGCTATTTCTCCAGTTCTTGAATCTGGCTGGGCTTTGTGACTTGCTTTGAACAATAGAATGAGGCAGGAGTGACATCGTGCCTGGGACTTGGGTGGTCTTGGTACCATGTCTACTCTTTCCTGAAGAAGGCTGTCAACACCATGTGCTCATTGTATGATCCCTGTGCGGTCAAATGTGTGTTCATCTGCTGGAGGATGATAGACCACATGGAGTAAAAATGAGCCATCCCAGCTGATATAACCCCAGATGACATGGTGGGGTGGGGGACCCAGGACAGGGCACCTTGAGGCCCAAATGGTTGACTGTCAGTGTGCCCTGGTCACAGAGGTCCAGGGTAATCACCATCCCGGTCTATCCGTCCTTTCCCAGGACATGGGAATTTCTGGGTTAAAACCACAAAGCCTAGGATGAACCAGAACAACTTGTTCACCTTATGGCAAGGCCAGTTGGTCCATGATCTGCATGGCATTACCTAAGAGGAGCTAGAAGGGGCCAGGCAAGTGGAGTGTCTTGCCCAAGAGCACACAGCTAATTCACTCATCCCTTTCCTTTGACTAGGCATGATTCAACGTCACTTAAGTTTTACAATCCTGTGACACAGCTATTGTTCTACAGGTGAAGATCTAATAATAATATACATAATAATAATAACACCAATAGCCTTTAGCTAGTGTCTATTATCTGTACAACATGGTGCTGTGAATCTATGTAATCTTCACAATAGTCATCGGAAAGTACCATTATCCCTATTTTACAGATGGACAAACTGAGACCAAAAAAGGGTTAAGTAACTTGCCAATGTCACACAGTTATTGCGTGGTGGGATGAGGACATCTGTGGCAGTCAAGCTGTGGAGCACATGTTCTTTCTCATACACTGCACTGCCCGGTCCCCTTCCCATGGTGCCGTCCTGATTGCATTCCAGACACATACACCCTCTGAAGTTAGCAGATCCCACCCAGGCTCCTCACTCCAGCTGGGATGTCCCATCAGGCTGACATGTATTTTGATGAAGAAGGACAGATGGGACAGATGAAGAAGGTCACAGGTGCGCTGTGAGTGGGTTGAACCTCTGTTCAAGAGGTTGACTTGGGCGAAGGTGTTGGACCTTGGTGAGTGTGACATTACGGGTTAGAAGGACCTGTGGTATGGTGCCTTACATCACTGTACTTCAGCCTTCACAACTACAAAACTGGGAATCTGGACAAACTATGATTAAGGCCCTGTCTAGAATTGGAGGAATCCAGATCACCCAAAGATTTCAATTCAACAGAAATAATTGAGGTCATGGCAGCCATGAAACATGAAAGAAAATCAAATTAACCTAAAGCAGCTGGAACATAATTTCGCTCCTTTTTCTTGCTTTCCCTTTGGTAATTTGTTTTCCAGACTCCTCTCCTATAAAATCAGGCCTCAGATCTCAGGATCAGCTGAGGAAAAACAAGACATAAGAAAGATTATTTCTTATTTGTCTTTATAGATATATAGCTATAATCAAAGCACTTTTGAACCCTCCACCCTTCAAAAAAAAAAAAAAAAAAAAAGCCTATGTCTGCATTTTTCCCCCCTAGAGAGAATGTTGACCTTCTTCCTCTGGACACTTTCACTTCCTTTGCTGCAAGGTGAAGTGGCCACCAGACTTAGGGTGCAAGTGGCTAGTTCTTTCCATAGAGCTTCATGACCCTGCAGCCTTTGAGAAGAACCCATATTAAGAGTTTCTCTTCAAGATGATTGGGCTGCTCTACCCAGCGTTGCTGAGGTGAGTGATTCCTCTAACGAAATCTCTATGTCATGGTTCCTCATGAAAATATTTAATATGCTCTGTCTCATAAGTACATTGCTCTTTGCCATCTACCACTCTGAGATGTGAGGAGCTAACCATCCTATCTGCTACTTCCCTCCACCAAACAGGGCTCTGATCATATCGCCTGCTCTGTGGTGAGGCCTTACGTTACTCAGCAGGAGACGGAGGCTTCAGAGGGTGAGGTGTCTATTCCACTGGCCAGACGCTCTCCCTCCCTTCGGGTCAGCAACACTGCTTCTTCCTTGGGTGCTTTCCCATTGCCTTGTGCTTTCCTGCTTCCATGTCTTCTCTTCCTTACTCTTGCCGACAAACACAAGGAGTTTTCTGAAATCAAAAACATTTATGTTCCCTCTAGATAGCTTAAATTTTAGCCGTTTCCTTTCTAATAAGCTCTTCCAGAAATGTTGGTAAGTGATGCTAATCAAGTTAGTTGATTATTGAAAGCAGACTGCTTTCTCTCAGCACAATGTTGGGTTCTGCTGGGGACACAGAAGGGCCTACGACGTATCTGCTATCCAGAAACTTGCAATCTAACTGGGAGACAAATAGCATTCATCCATTCATTCCTGTGGACATTCAGTATACAATTATTGCGTGCCTACTGTATGCTGGGTATTTGGGAAACCATGCAAGTGGTTTTTAAACTCTGAGCTCTGGCTCCCAGGGCAGGAGTTGGGGAATGAAGTTAGGACAAAGGATCACAAATCCACGTATATCACAAGTAGTGCCTGCAAATTTTCATTCTCTTCTTATCCATGCATTCATCTGACAAATATGTACTCCGTGTTCATAAACATGGAATAACGCCTCAGACATGTCTGTGTATTTTCCAAAAGCATTTGGATGCCATTGTGATCGATTAACTAGAACTCCATTTAAAAGTTTTACTGAGTTTGGAAAGTCTTTTTCTCACTGAGTATTTACCAAGTCAGTGGATGCCAAGACTTCATTATTATCTTGGAACTTCACAAGAAGAGTGAATGCTTTTAAACTGCGTTCTTATTTTGGAAAATGTGGGAGCTTCTGCAAGAGAAGGTTGACACAGTGTCCATAACAAGACCCGAAGGTGTGGGTTTGTAGGAGAGCAGCCAGGCGTGTACACGCAAAGAAACCAGGGAGATGTGAGGGGAAAACACAAAGGACATCAATGCTGTGTTTAAGCAACTCTCACCCATGTGAGTCTATGGTTTGAAGAGCATATTATTTTAAAATATCTACATAAACTCTCTCTTCTGAAATGGTTTAGGAGGCACCTGGGAGGCTCAGTCAGTTAGGTGTCCAACTCTTGATTTCTGCTCAGGTCAGGATCTCATGGTTCATGTGTTCGAGCTCCATATCAGGCTCTATGCTGACAGTGTGGAGCCTGATTGGGATTCTCTCTCTCCCTCTCTCTGCCCTTCCCTTGCTTATGCACATATACTCTCTCTCTCTTTTTCTCTCTCAAAATAAATAAATAAACCTTAAAAAATAATAAAAAAATTAAATGATCTAGTAACCAATTAAGTTATTTTATATATTATAAATATATTATTCTATAGAATTAATTATATATTTATTAAGTATATATTTATAAATATATAATTATTTTATATAATTGATTATATAATTTTATATAATTTATATCTATTACATATTATAACTAATAAATAAGTTCAGAACATCTAAATCTCCACCTCCCTGACCAATCCCGATTATTTTGCTCCATTTCTACAGTGTAGGCTTTTCAAAAGCAAAATATACTATAATTGTTTGTGTTGATTGTTCCTTATACTTTCTCCAAGTGCTTTCTTTGTAAATGGTTTAACTGAGCACCACCAAAATCATGAGATGCAGAAAGGACAGGAATCATTATCCTTATGTTATAGATGAATTTAGAATGCCTAAGAATAGACAATGAATTACACAGATACAAAAGCAGGCAAGGGTTGGCTAGGTAAAGTGGTCAGGAGAATGATTTATTAAGAAATGTGAAATGATCCTGGGATGCAGAATCTGGAATTTGGGAAAGAGGGGGGAAGCTAGAATCCCATGTTTCTATTGGCCATCATACGGGTTCTAGGAAGATCACGCTCATGTGAAATGCTGAGCTCTTAAAATTGAAGAGACATTTTAAGAAGGGCTAGGAAAAAAGGGAACAAACAATATGTTTGAAAAACATGAAAAGTAAAATCTAGAAAAGACAGTCCAACAAGCAGCGTGATGCACAGTGGGAGAATTAAGGGCAGCTCGAACTGATGTTCGAGTCAGCTGAACGGAATTCAAACACCGCCCCCCTCCCCACTTTCTGTTCACCGTATTTTCATGGAACAATAATTCATGTGGCCTTAACATGTTCTAAGGACTAAACTATATTGGGTCTCCTTTCAGGTGATGCATCTTTTTTTTTAACATTTATTCGCTTTTGAGAGGCAGAAACAAAGCATGAGTGGGGAAGGGGCAGAGAGAGGGAGACACAGACTCTGAAGCAGGCCACAGGCTCTGAGGTCTCAGCACAGAGCCTGATGTGGGGCTTGAACTCCAGGACTTGAGCCAAAGTCCGCCACCTAGCCCACTGAGCCACCCACGTGCCCCTCAGGTGATGCATTTTTAAGTGAAAGTCAACCCTGCCAGAATAAAGAGCTTAGGCTTGAATTTTGCTTTCAGGACACATTAGCAATCAGGCAACTACTTAATTAATACTTTTCTCTCCAAACTTCCTATTTTTTCCATCTCTAAACTGAGTATGATAAAACTTCCCTTGCATAGTTGCTTCAAATATGCAAGTTGTTGTATGCAAAGCACCTCATCAAGTACCCGGGACGCAGTAGAAACTCAAGCAAGGAGAGCTGGTTTATCAGGTGGTGGTGCTGGGTTTAATTTATATGTGTTCTCATGGCCTGAGCACTAGACTGGGAGTCAACAGAATCCAAGTTTGGGGCCCCGACTCTTCCACTTAGGAACCATAAGATGAGATGTTACGAAAGGTACCTATGTTTCTTCATCCTGAATTTCTTCACATATAAAAATGAGTGTGACTTCCTTTCCTATTTTCAGTTCAAGACTCAAATGAAATGGTATGTGTGAAATAGCTCTTAAATATAAATGTCATATAAAAATAGGATGTATTGCTACTAAGTCTTTCAAAACTAATCATCTAGGTTAAAACAGACAGGTCATTATATATGTAACAAAGGTATCACAGTAATACGAATACAGGGCGGAAGTCTGTGTTTCCAGAAGGCCTAGTAACAATAAGAAAAGCCCCTCAAATGACAAGATATGTTTAGTTAGCATAGGAAAGATTGTTCAGTTTTAAGGACAAGGAAACATATGAGCACGCTTACAAGGGTCATGATGGACTGTCCGTCTCTAGGGCGACATTAGAAAGGATGAACAGCGATCGGTTCTGAAGTTATCAGAGAATCAGAGAGTCCTCAGCTCAAGAGGGACCAGAGATAGTGCAGCCCACCCACCTTGTTTGACAGAGAGGAAAGTGAGGCCCAGAGAAGTGAAGGTGCTTAATCACAAGGACGCCCACAGCGGGCGAGCTGGCCACCTGCCTCTGCCTTAGGCTTCTGCTCACTGTTTTCCATGACGACACTGTCACTTCTGTTCAAATGCATACCCCCGTGGCTTTAAAATCTCTGCTTCTGGTAAATGGGGAGGACTGGAGAGCAAATCCAAGGCTATCTGCTAAGCTAAAGGACAGAATAACTCGAACGTTTCAGTGGAGGGCTGGAGGGCAGTGAGGGGCTGCATTGACCTCAGCATCTTGAAGCATCCTCCCCTCCGTTTGCATTTATGATATCATCCAGGAAACATTTAAACAACCTAGATGGAACGAAATGTCTTGCCAGGTGGTAGCCTGTGATATATACAGACAGCCCCTGACTCACAAAGAAAGACTACAGAGGTCCCATACATGCAAACAGCTGCTGCCGTCCGCCGGGCCCCCACCACCTGGCAGCTGCCATAGGCTGTGTGAAAAAATTAAAAAAGAAAGAAAGGGGATAGGAAAAAAAAAAAAAAAACTTGGACCACTTGCAGATTCGGCACATTCAGAGGCAGAGGAAGGGAGGAAGCTGTGGACACAGGAATCACATAAAGGAACGGACTCTCCACATGAATTGTCATCCGTGGGTGATCTGGTAACAGCCCCCACTCTCTTTGCCCTGAAACATCTTCTCCTGGGAATGATGGTCCTCTTCTCCCCACAGGGCCAGAAATTCTATGTATGTAGGATTTTGCCTCCAAGCCTTTTTGTAAGAAGGAAAGCAGGAATAAATGATATTTTGCCATTAGAAATCTCTTTTAAAAAGCCATTCCCCTTTGTAAAGGTTAATAATGAGTGTCTACCTCATGGGGTTGTTGTAAAGATAAAGTAAATAAATGAATAAGAAGTTCTTATGTTTGGGGCGCCTGGGTGGCTCAGTTGGGTAGGTGTCCAACTCCTGGTTTCAGCTCAGGTCATGATCTCGTGGTTCAAACCCCACATTGGACTCCACACTGTGGAGCCTGGTTGAGATTCTCTCTCTCCCCCTCTCTCTGCCCCTTCCCCATGTGCTCGTTCCCTCTCCCTTTCTCATCTCTTTCTCATTCTAAAAACAAATAAATAAACTAAAAAAAAAAACAGTTCTCAGAACTGTACCCAATATGTGCTGTAACTCCAATGTCATGGAAGTGTTAATGCTCTGTACAATTACTATTACTTTCCATTTTACAGATGAAAGAAATGAGGCTTAGAGAGGTTAAATTACCCTACCTAGGCCATATAAGCTAAAGATAGAACCAGGATTCAAATCTAGGTCCATCTCCAAAGCCTATCTTAACTACTGTACTAACATCTGTATGCCTAGCATTGGGCAACCATTCACACATTAGCAAGAATTAATTCATGTACATTTTTTTTTTTTTTTTTTTTGCTGAAAATCAGCTAAGCTCAGCTGCACTCAGGAAACAGGAATTTTGACTAGTGAGGGAGTAAAGAAGTTTACTGGGGAGAGAGCAGGAAGACCTGAGTGAGAGACCACAGCTGGGTATTGAGTAGGAAGCCTGGAGGCAGGGATGCCCGTGAATGGGAGATATAAAGATAAAACACAGTTTAGGGGGAGTCAAGGATGAATTCTGACCCATGTGAAATTTCATCTAGATCTGACTCAGGAAAGGGAGAGGAAGATTTCTATCTTTTCCCCCACCTACAACTTTGTCCCACCCACGGCTCCAAATTGCTTATTAGTACTCTTGGTAGACTACAAGAAAGTTTAAATAAACTTTTGTGGGCTGGTTGGAAACATAATGCTTCCACTCCCATTTATAACGCGTTTCTTTTGGGAAATGTGTGCTGAGTTCCAAACAAATGACGTGTAATATAATACAACGTGTGTATGCTTCGTGTGTCCCTGTGCTGGGCACTGTGCTGGGTGCTGGGAATAGCAAAGGAAACATAAGGCAAGATCTCTGCCCTTGAGCAGGAACCCTGTCGGGGAGAGAAGTGTGAGCAGAAAAAAGACAGTATGCTGAGTATAACAGGTGAGGCGTGTACCAGTGCCTTAGAGCACAGAAGGGGACAGGGAAATTGCTCTTGAATCAACTTCCGGATTCCAATCCTTCTGCAAGTTAGGAGCTGCATGAAATGCGTTAAAGTTACTGGAAGGACATACTTACCATTGAGTACTGAACGATCTACTTCTTCAATAAGACTGTCATTGCCTGCTCTTTTTCCCGGCCGGCGGTAGTATTGATATCTGTGTTTTTTGTCTAAGAGGTTAGAAGAGAGAGGGGTGACTGCATGGACTCTGAACTCAGGGTGCTCTGGTTTGAATCTGACTTTCATCTAGTAGCAATATGACATTTGCCTCTCTCGGTCTGAGGTTTTTCATCTGTAAAATGGAGCCCGTGAAAATACCTTCTCTGTAGAGAAGATAAATGAGCTAATGCATGCAAAGCCCAGTGCGCAAGATGGAATAAACATCTCACCCAAATCTGGCTACTCTTAACCAGGTGATAGGAATTCACTGACTTCACAGAACTTCACAAAGTGGAGTGCCGTTTCCAGAAGATTGTTTTAAGGGGTACCCAGCCAAGCATGTTTACATTTTGATAGCCTATATTTATCTTCATATATATACAGCACATCAAATCCAGACTTTAAAGCTATCATTTCATAGGATGAATGAAAATTTTAGAAAGTAAATTAACCCAGGGGCGCCTGGGTGGCTTAGTCAGTTAAGCGTCCGACTTTCGCTTAGGTCATGATCTCCCGGTTCGTGGGTTCGAGCCCCGCGTCGGGCTCTGTGCTGACTGCCAGCTCAGAGCCTGGAGCCTGTTTCAGAGTCTGTATCTCCCTCTCTCTCTGACCCTCCCCTGCTCATGCTGTCTCTCTCTCTCTCACCTAGAAATAAATAAAACATTAAAAAAAATTAAAAAAAAAAAGTAAATTAACCCAAAGAAACCTGTTTAGTAAATACTAGTCTGATGTTCCATCTTGTCTTTCAAAATAAAAGTAACAAGCAGACTAGGAAACTTCAACTGAGGCTAGGACAGCAGACAGAGGTTTCCTTTTACATTTTTCTCCTTTTTTCTCTTTCCTTTTTTTTTTTTTTTTGCACTTGCCATGGTTCAAATTAGTTTTATTTTTCTTAATATCAAATATGTATATGAACGTCCCTATTAAAATGTTCTCTAGACTTTTTTTTTTTAATGGATATGGGAGGAAAAAACGTAACAGATTAGGAAATTCAGCAAAGCGATGGTCTTCCTTTATGTGTTTTCTCACTGTAATGAAATTCAAAACTCTCATCTAGGACTCTGGGGAAAGGCAGCATTTCCTAATGCCCTAACTAAAGGGAAAGTGCGGCTGAATAGCAGAAAAGAATGCCTTCCGCATGCTCGCCCTTTCTTGGCCCCGATTTCAATCCTGGTGGAAAAATTCCCTGAAGCCTATGACAGCTGAGCTTCTCGCCTGGAATTCAGATGATCAGAAAAGGAAAATTATACCGTGAGGTTCTGGGGGCACTCGGCCTCTTGCGATGCGCACAGAAGCCAGAGAGTGGATGGGCCGTGTGCCATGTCCGCCCCACCAGCTGGGGGAGCTGAAGCCAGAGGGGATTCAAGTTTGAGGAAGGCGGTGGGCAGGAGACGTGAGAGATGACAAGGACAGCCCGCCTCAACTCACTCGCTGGGTTTCCCCCAAGTTGCAGTAAGGTCTCTGGGGCACCCAGTCACCTTTACCCCTTCTCTGTAAAAATTACCCCCAGGAAAGTCCCTCTGTCTAGCACAGCAGTTGGCCTTTGAAGACTATGGAATGATCTTGCCTGGATGGGGTTTCCCTGAGGTCAGTATCCCCATCCGGGCTTCTTCTGGCACTGTAGTGTCACTTCGCTGACAGGCTGGCAGATGGCAGAGTGTGTTAAAGGCACACAAGACCAAGGAACGTTATTCGCTGAGGTCTTTAAAGATGTCTGTTAAGCAGAGGTTTAGCCTCATGCTGGCCGTGTGTCTTCTGCTCTCTGTGGAGATGACCTCCCCTAACTAAGCACCCTCCCGCGCCCTCCACCAACCTGGTCACACAGTCCTTATTTCAAAGAGAAAAGCAATCCGTCTCCTTGCAGGCCCCCCACCACCACCCAGCCCTGGGAGAGCAGGTACAGAGGAAAGGTACTCACCGAATTGTGGGCAGCGGCTTTCAGGTAAATCCCTTTATTTCAGTCTCAAGAACAGAATTATCAGGTACAATACAGGACACTCAGTTAAACTGGAGTGTAGATAAACGGAAAATAAGTTTTTAGTATGAGTATGTCTACAATACTTACAGTAAATACTTAATGAGTCCACAATACTTATAGTAGACACTTATGCCAAACATTGCTTGTTGTTTATCTGGCGTTCCTATTTAACTGGGTATCTATTTTTTCATTTGCTAACTCCAGCAATTCTACTCAAGAACAACCCACGAGGCTGGCATTAGTATTCCTGTTTTAAAGACGGGCAAAGGAGATTGGAGGGGTTAAGAGACTTTTTGGAAGCAATAGAGCTCGTGGGCGGCAGAGTAGAGATGAGATTTTCAACCCAGACCTCCTGATTTCAAGGCCAGTATCACTTCCACAACACCCACCCAGGGATCCAAGCCTTAAGTAGAAGGGCTGGGACGGGATGCTGATGGAAGAAAGTGAGACATTTTCTGACGAATTTGGGGAGGATCTTGGGTGCCTTGTTCACAAATGTAGATAATCATTCCATAAACAGTTGGTGGCTAGATTGAGTTGAACAATCGCCAAGCTTGGTAGTTGAAAGACTGTCCCTTTCTCATACACATTCTTTTTTTTTTTTTTTTTTTTTAATATTTTTATTTTATTTCTAGGAGAGAGAGAGAGAGAGAGACAGCGTGAGCAGGGGACGGTCAGAAAGAGAGGGAGTCACAGACTGAAACAGGCTCCAGGCTCTGAGCTGACAGCACAGAGCCCGACACGGGGCTCGAACCCACAAACTGCGAGATCATGACCTAAGCGAAAGTCGGACGCTCAACCGACTAAGTTACCCAGGTGCCCCCTTTCTCATACACATTCTTAAGAAAAGACTTGTCCCCCACCCCCAGCTCAGGTCTCCCTTCAACATGACCAGGAGCACCTCACCCCAGGTGCATAGGCAGTGAGAGATGAGGTCATGGGACACGACCCCAAAAGAAGCTTCGAGTTATGTTACAGCCATTTAACATGATGGAAACCCACAGGACTGAAGGTTGGCGCAGGGGAAAAACCCGTCCACTTTTAGCTGGACAGCCCTCAAAGCTCAGTGTGTGCGGCTTGGTTACCTTGCTTGAACCAGGCTGCCTCACCGGAACTTGAAAATATCTGCGCTGATTTAGGGGAGCAGAGGCTGTGGGGATAAAGAGACGGAAGAGGTAATCTGCTAGAACTTTCTCACCTGAACCTAAGACCCCATCAGGCTGGCTTTCTTCTTAAAGTTGTGAAGCTCTATGCATCTGCACGTAGGAATCTATTTGGGACACATGCATAGATGCCCACAAACTTTCAGGTCACAAGGGAAATGGCAGTGACTCCCTGCAGAGGGAAACACCTTTTGCTCCTCCTTGTTTTTAAATGTTTGTTTATTTTTGAGAGAACACAAGTGGGGGAGGGGCTGAGAGAGTGAGGGACAGAGGATCTGAAGCAGGCTCTGCACTGACAGCAGCGAGCCTGGTGAGGCTCGAACTCAGGAACCAAGAGATCATGACCTGAGCCAAGGTCGGATGCTCAACCAACTGAGCCACCCAGGAGCCCCTTACCCTCCTCATCTTAAGTCACAGCCTTTTCCTCCAGAGCCTCATTGGAGAAGCCATGTGAGGACAGCGGGTGGTTAGGAAGAGCCAAGGAAATGGCACTGAAAGAAAATGTGAACCCAAATCTGTCATCACCAGCAAAGTTGGCTACCTGATGATCATTTTAATATCTGATGATCAAAGCAATAAATTCTCCTTGGAGGACAAATTTGAAAGTGCTAGAAAGTATAAAGAAACAAAAACTACCCATAAGCCCACCACACACGGTATAACCTCTCCTAAAATTGTGGTGTATTTCTTCAAAATCTCTGTCCATATAATAAACATAATTGGCTTCAGATTTCGTCTGTGACTTTGTATTCCACTTTTTCTAACCTAACAAATTATAACTTCTCTCACATCATCAAAAGCCCTTCAAAAGAATCTGTATGACTTTGAGGAACCTTTAACAGATACATTGACAATGGCATCATTTATTTAATTATTCTCCCACTGCTAAAGGTTTAGAGAGTTTCTGATGTTTTCTCTAATAGAAATAACATAACAGTGGACATCTTCTTCACCTACATTTGTATCAGACCCTTGGCTCCTGTGCCCTTATGTCTAAAATCTAATAGGGGCCCCTGGGTGGCTCAGTCGGTTGAGCGTCAGACTTCGGCTCAGGTCGTGATCTCATGGTTCATGAGTTCAAGCACCGCATCAGGCTCTGTGCTGACATCTCAGAGCCTGGAGCTCACTTCGGATTCCATGCCTCCGTCTCTTCCCCAACTCATGCTCTGTCTCTCTCTCTCTCAAAAATAGATAAATGTTAACAGTTTTTAAAAATCCGGTATAAAATGACATCTGCTCTGACTGAAAGATATATGTGTTATGTTTCCGGTCAGCCTTACAGAGAGCAAGCACTACGTCTCCCAGATGCCCCAGCAACTGAACTAGTTAGAGAGACCCTGTGGCCATTATCGAGCAAGGACTGCCTAGTCCCTTGCCAAATGGAGGGGGCTCCCTCCCTGCAGAACGTTCCAACCCCCCCTTAGACTCGGGCCATGGTTTCCAAGAGAGAAACAGAGACAGAAACAGAGGGATAGAGACACACAGGGAGAAAACCCCAGGAATGATTTTCAGAGAAACCGCCGCCCGATGTCACTCCGCCGGGAACAGGACAATAAAAGTCCTCAGAACTGTGCCGCTGGGTATTTTTACAGAACCATCGCTTGCTGAGTTAGTTAATGATAATGTTGGGTTCCAACTTCTTTCCAAAAGGGAGACTTAAGTGTTCTCAACTTGGACGGGGCTGGCTTAAAAATAAACAAATAAGTTATATAAGTCCAACTTTTGGAGGATCAGGTTTTAGAAGCCAAGGCTCTGGGGTAGGATTAAAGGGGCCGCCTCGCACCTTGTGGCCGGGCCTCACGTGTAGCCTTCAGGGCGGAGCGTCCAGGCGCCTCCCGGCTGCCCCTGGAATCCAGCTTCTAAGTTGAGCACCGACACCCACCAGGAGCTCGCTGGGGCCCATGTCACGCTTAGAAGACGGTGGAGGGAAACAAAAAAAAGCCAAGTGCAGCCACTGGTATACAGTGACAGACTTCTTCTTTTCCCCCTCTTTCCCAATGTTAGATGTTTTGAAAGGCGTAATGGTGTTATTCAAAAGCTGTCATCTTCTGCTTGGCAGCCGGCTGCATTTTAGCCGGCAGTGAACTGATTACTATCTATTGCTTTTTGAAAGGTTTGAAACTCCTCTAGGAAAAAAGATTCCTCAAAGTTAGCAGTGTGGATGGAGCCCCACTTTGGGTCCAGCTGGGGGAACTTTCAGGATCAGAAGAAGCCCAGGGCTCTGGTGGGGTCCAGAATCCTCCGCACTCCCAGAATAGACAAGAACATGTAAACCTGGGGCACCTGAGTGGCTCAGTCGGTTGGGCATCCGACTTCAGCTCAGGGCATGATCTCACGGTTTGTGGGTCCGAGCCCCACGTCAGGCTCTGTGCTGACAGCTAGCTCAGAGCCTGGAGCCTGCTTCAGATTCTGTGTCTCCCTCTCTGACCCTCCCCTGCTCACGCTGTCTCTCTCTCTCTCTCTCAGAAATAAATTTAAAAAATTAAAAAAAAAAAAAGAATATGTAAGCCTGAGCGTACTCATTCAAGTATTTATGCAGCACAATTATTAAGAGCTTTGTAAGTGGGAGATGCCGAGGACCCAAGGTTAAACGATAAAGTAGAATAGACCGTGCCCACAAATTGCTAATTCTAATTAAGGAGACCAGATCTGTTCACAAATGGCAAAGTAGGCCAGGGGTCTACCGTGGGGCCAGGAAAGCAAGGTGAAAGCAGTACTCAATTCTAGCCAGTAACTACTTCCTGGAATGCAGGTTCAGTGTGGCTACAGCTTCAGATTTTCCAAAGCAGGAGAATGTGATTTTTTTTCTGTACAATATCCTGATTTCTTTTTCAGTTGGCGGAAAAAAATTTTTTTTAATGTTTTTTATTTATTTCTAGGAGAGAGAGAGAGACAGCGTGAGCAGGGGAGGGTCAGAGAGAGAGGGAGTCACAGGCTCTGAAATAGGCTCCAGTCTCTGAGCTGGCAGTCAGCACAGAGCCAGACGCGAGGCTCAAACCCACGAACCGCGAGATCAAGACCTAAGCGAAAGTCAGACGCTTAACCGACTAAGCCACCCAGGCACTCCATTTGGTGGAAAAAAATTTTAACACTATGCAAACTAAGCACAACCTAACCCGTAAGGTGGATCAGAACAAGCCACTAGTGTAAACAGGCAGACTATATTTGTTAATATGGAGAGAAATCTACCCTATGGAAAAAGCATTTGTCATAAATAATACGTTTAATATGATCACATTTTTGTTCCAAATGGTGCATTTAACACAGAAAAAAGATGGAAGGTGATCCATCAAAATGTTAAAAGTAGAGCCCAGACAGCAGGATTAGAAATGATGTTTTCCCTCTTGTTTTTCCATTTTTAAAAAAATGTTTATGTTTGAGAGAGAGAGTGCAAGTGAGGGAGGTGCAGAGAGAGAGGGAGACAGAGGATCAGAATCACGCTTTGCACTGACAGCACAGAGCCCGACACGGACTCGAACTCATGAGCCATGAGATCATGACCCGAGCCGATGTCAGACGTTTGACCGACTAAGCCACCCAGATGCCCCTGTTTCTCCATTTTTAATGAGACTGTCACAATGAGCATGTTACCTCAATAATCAGAATTTTCAACAAAATTAAAATCGTTATGAAAACACCCAAGAGCTGGGGAGCCTGGGTGGTTCAGTCAGTTAAGCGTCCAACTTCAGCTCAGGTCATGATCTCACAGTCCCTGAGTTCAAGCCCCGTGTCAGGCTCTGTGCTGACAGCTAGCTCAGAGCCTGGAGCCTGCTTCAGATTCTGTGTCTCCCTCTCTCTCTGCTCCTTCCCACTCACGCTCTGTCTCTCTCTCTCTTTCAAAAATAAATAAACATTTAAAAAAAAACCACCCAAGAACTCTTAAAGTATTATGAAACAGATAAAATATTATGAAGGCTTTAAGAAATAAGAAAAAAATAAATCAGAATAAGAATTATTGAGAAATATTAGGAATAATAAAGTTTGGGGGCGCCTGGGGGTCTTAGTCGGTTAAGCATCCGACTTTCACTTAGGTCTTGATCTCGCGGTTCGTGGGTTCGAGCCCCACGTCGGGCTCTGTGCTGACTGCCAGCTCAGAGCCTGGAGCTTGTTTCAGTCTGTGACTCCCTCTCTCTCTGACCCTCCCCTGCTCACGCTGTCTCTCTCTCTCTCCTAGAAATAAATAAAAAACATTAGAAAAAATTTAAAAATTAAAAAAATGAATAATAAAGTTTGAGTAATAAGAAAATAAAGGGTGTACATTGGACATTTTCAGAGGGATTTACAGGCATTATTTTAGCGATTCTTCCCAACTTCTGTGTAATGATACTACTGTTACTTCCCTACACAGGGGAGAGGGTGAGGCTCAGAGAGGTTAAGTGACTTGCCCAAGGTCACCCAGCACGTGAGTAGCAGGGCTAGAAGTCCAAACCGAGGTCATCTGTCTCCAGAGACTGTGTGTTCTCCTAACCTTAAGTAAGAGATTACAATAGTCCTCCCTTCTCCAAGGTTTCAATTTCTGAATTTTCAGTTACCTGCGGTCAACTGTGGTTTGGAAACAGAAGACCTTCCTTCCAGTGAACCATCAGAAGGTCAATAGTAGCCTAACGCTATGCCGCAGCGCCTAGATCAGTCACCTCACTTCATCTCCTCACATAGGCTTCTTATCATCTCAGGCCATCACAAGAAGGGTGAGGACAGTACATCTGGAAGGCATTTTGAGAGAGAGAGAACGCCACATTCACATAACTTTTATTACACTGTATTGTTACAATTGCTCTGTTTTACGAATCTCTCACCGTACCTAATTTATAAATGAAGCTTTACCATCAGTGTGTACGTATAGGAGAAACACAGTATAGACAGGGTTTGGGACTATCTGTGTGGCTTCAGTCATCCACTAGAGGTAAGGGGGGGGTTATTACACTGGAAGCAAAGTGAATGAGGAAGGTCAAGGAGATGGCAAGGCCTAGAAGACCCAGTAATAGTTCAACCCCTAGAGATAGGAAGGAAACAATATCATCGAAGGAGTAAAGATGATCCCGGGGGGGTGTACAGAGTTCTGATGAAGTGAGGTAGGTGGGCTGGAGATAGTCACAAGACTATTAAGTACCCTAGTACTTAGCCACACTGAGCAATTACACTGTATTTATAGTTAGTGGGAGCCACTGACATTTCCAGTACCAGAATGAGATGCGTGCCATGGTGAATTAATTTGCTGGGGCTGCCATAACAAAATACCACAGACTGGGTGGCTTAAACAACAGAAATTTATTTTCTCACAGTCCCTGAGGCTAGAAGTCCAAGATCAAAGTGTCGGCAAGTTTGGTTTCTCCTGAGGCCTCTCTCCTAGGCTGGGAGATGGTCGCCTTCTCCACGTGCTCCCTCGTGACCTTTCCTCCAGTGTCTCGTCTTCCTTCTCATAAGGACTCAGTCAGATTGGATTAGACCTGACCTTGATGGCCTCATTTAACTTAATTTCCTCTTTAAAGGCCCTGTCTCCAAACACCGGCATATTATGAGTTTCCGGGGGTTAGGAGCTCAACACGTGAATTTGACGGGGAACACGGACCATAGAAATCTTATCATCTCTTTCCCCACTGACTGTTTTCTTCAGTACAAAACCAGCCCAACGTGAACAGTATCCACCTCGGCTCTGCAACCCTAAACACCTATGCCTGGAAGATGTGTTATGAATTACTGTTAAAATTGCTCTCCCGATTTTCCTGGAGCTCTTTAAGTCCAGTGTCAGCGCACAAGGTCACAGTCCAAATAGTCATGGGAGACTTTTAAAAATATTTTAGTCTCTGATTTGCATCCTTCAAAATAAAATTAGGGAGGACCCAAAGCATAACCGTCCAGCAACACTCAGAACCCCGATTCTCCCAGACTCACCAAAGCCCCTTCCTGCCCTCTCTCTACACCCCTAGACCACAAAGACTATCCCCTTCCCTCACTTCTCTCATCCTCCTGACTTTTTATGATTTAATTCCTTTCTAGAGGACAGGGAGCAAGGGAGAGTCAGGGCACAGGGTCACATTAATAATGGTCTACTGCGGGACACCTGGGTGGCTCAGTTAGTTGAGCGTCCGACTTAAGCTCAGGTCATGATCTCATGTTCATGAGTTCAGGCCCTGCGTCAGGCTTTGTGCTGACAGCTCATAGCCTAAAGCCTGCTTCAGATTCTGTGTCTCCCTCGCTCTCTGCCCCTCCCCCACTCATGCTTTGTCTTTGTCTCTCTCAAAAATAAATGAACATTAAAAAGTTTTTTAAAGAATAGTGGTCTACCTCATCACACGCAGACATGTCCCTCCCATGCCACTAACACAGCCTGGCACTGGCGTAGCTCTTTGTGAACCAAAGCTTCTTTTCACTGCAATTCTATTCCCTGGTGCTTCCAACAAGTCAGACAACTAGAGGCAATTTAATCTCTGGAGGGCGGAGGAAGAATGAGGTTTTCAGAAATTTTTCTGACGAATTGAAGTCCGGCGAGTGGTGGAGTGGGAACCGGCTGGTCCCCACAGCTTTTTCCAGAGGACTCAGCCCGTGATGCTTCTATTCTCAAAACAGGTGGGGAAATGGGTTGACTCACAGACCTGAAGTGCCCCGCATGATATTAAGAACACTGAGATATTCCAGAGTTGCCCAAAAGTAATGTTAGATAGCCAGAAAGCACAGTAATAGGTACCAATCTATTTGTAAATGCAGGACCTTTCTTTTTTTTTTTTTTTTTTTTAAGGATAGTTATGTTGTTTGGGGGAGAGGGAGAGTCAGTTCTTTTCAGAAGAGAGTTATGTTTTGAAAGCAGTTTCCCTTCTGCAAAGTGGCAAACTTCCCTACGTATTTTTCACTCTCAAAGTTCTTGCAACCTTTGTTGACACCCTCCGCCTGTGCCAAATGGCAAGCTCGATGGAAGTCACTTGGAAGGCAGCGGCAGGAGATGGCAGAAAAACGGTCTCCCCCTTAGACTGTGCCGTCAGGGTAATTTGTTTTCCTTGTTGCTGTAAAGGAAACCGTAAGCGCATTTTGCCCACTCGAAACCCCTGAAACTGCAGTTATGAGGTCGTACGGAGAAGGCCAGGAAAAATAATTTCTTGGGGTGGTTTGATGCTTTCGGAGGCCTTTTACTGATGACCTGTAATACTAATTACCCAGCCTTCCTCTCTGAATAAGACATCTTTACGATGATTCACAGCTGGGGAAGCCAGCGTCAATAAACAGGCCACAGAAGTTCAATTCCATTGCATCGCAAAACTGGATTCTCTGGATCCTCCCAGGCAAATCCAATCTACTTGCAATCCAGACAAGTGTTGGGTATAGAAAGAGGACCATGTACTAGTAGGCATTCTGATGGGAGAAAGGGGTCTGATGGTGGCCCACTCGGGTACAAAGAATTGAATAATTTCTTTCTGCTCTCTCTCTCTTTTTCTAAGAGACCCATGTATAAGAAATCCCAATTTCATCATTTAATGGCTAAATGTGACATTTTTTTGCAACTTAATCTCCATAGGCACTGATGCCCTAGTATGCAAAATGGGGAAAATCGCACTACCTACCTGACAGGGTTTTCCTGAGGCTTAAATCAGTTCATATTCATAAAGCAATTAGAACAGTGCCTGGTGCATAGTGAACGCTCTATGCATATTTGAAAAATACACTTCGAGAAAATAGTCATGTTGCATCAAATCAGGCAGAGTAAGCTGAAGAGCAATGCTGGCTCACTGTGCCCTGGGATCTGATGCTCTCTTTCCTACAGAGGGGGCCAGAGTGGGGCACACGCAAGTCAGGGCAGCGCTTCAAAATTGAACCAAGCAAGGCAGTGAAACGCACAGGCCCCAGGGAGGCCATTTGCGTTCGCAGCCCAGTGTGCAGCCATTCTCAGAAATGAAGTAAGCGGACTTCAGAAGTTTCCTCCCAAGAAATGAACTTTGAAAACTGGCTCTCTGCACACATGCTTAATTTACCTAAACTTTAACTTAGCATTTTAAGATGAAATGATTTGCATAAAATACATTATCAGCCCAGCTGTTTGCCACCCACTATCATCCACTGAAAGAAATACACTAACAGAAAATAAAAATTAAAAAAATAAATATATGCACAAACTTTTCTTTCACACGGAGAAATTCTATGCCGTTCTTTTATCTGCTCTCCTTGACGTGCTATTTCTGTTTGTCTTCCTCCTCAGAATTTTATCTAGTATATTTTTATAAGTTAGTCTTCTGTTGATTATCTTCTTGTGTTTCTCTGTAACACATGTGAATATTTTTCCCCCTGACCGCTAGGCACTAAATATTAAAAAAAAGAAGGAAGGGAGAAGGAAGGAAGGAAGGAAGGAAGGAAGGAAGGAAGGAAGGGAAAGAAAGAAAGAAAGAAAGAAAGAAAGAAAGAAAGAAAGAAAGAAAGAAAGAAAGAAAGGATTCTTGAGATTTAAGTATCATACGTTACCAGAGTATACAATTGATCAAAACATCATCAATATATTAACTTTTGATATATAATGATAATCTCAAAAGTAATTTTAATGCATTTCAGTAAGATGAGTGGAGATATTGCCCCCAATTAATTCATATATTCAAGAATGACTATCACTTACTATTAGAAAGATTAAAATTAATCTAATTAAAAGATTAGAACCATTGCTATTCCTGGGTTTTTTTGGTTTTGGCTTTTGGGGTTTTTTGTTATTTGTTTTTGTTGTTGTTTTGTATAGGTGTGACTGCAGAGAACTTTCATGCATATCAATAAGTAGCTGGTGAAAGGAAGCACAGACATTCAGTTCTTTGAACTCCTTCTGAATTGTATGCCCCAAACACAATAACTCTTAAGCATCTATCACTTTGATTAGGTCTTTCTCCAATTTACTTGAAAGTAAATAATTGAAAACTATCTAACTTGAGAAAAGATTTATTATTCAGTCATTAATTTCTCATTCTGTATAACCAAAAAGGCCGAGACTTGTAAATTACCATTATTTTACCTGTTATCCTTTCATTCAGAGGCACTTCGTTAAATTTGTCTCAGTAAGAGTTGAGAAAATCAAAATATTTATTTTTGTATATCTTTTAGAGTAGTCTGCTTTAATGTCTTTATCTTGTTGCATGCTTTAACTAAAATTTTGTCAAAATCATATTCAGATTTGGCTCATTCAAGTGATGAAAGAAATTCTCTCATATAACCTAGTTATCAAACAAATCAGCCAAGTTAGATGTACTTCTTGTCATTAAAAGTGTGACTTTATTTTTTAACTAAAGTGTCTTAATAATCATTTTGGAGAATATTATAAAAACCCCAAAAATAAATTATGAAATGCGTCATAGAGAAGGGATCACTAAAAAGCAGCCAAGTTTACACTGAGCTATAGGTAGAATATAATTAATTTTATAATGAGCGTAAAACAGGATAACAATGCTGTTTCTCATTACTTGATTTGCAATAAAATGGCACACTATTTGGCTAAAATTATGTTATTTGTGGAACAAGAAATGTGATAGAAGGCACAATATTCTTTCCTTAAGTCATATGAATGCGTGCTTCTAACTCTGATGTGTCACTTTGAGAATAATAATTTTTGAAGTATGTTCAAAAATCAGAAATCATTTTGTTAATTTCATTAGTCCTCATGCCCGAACTTTTCTATTTAATGAAGTTATTTCATAGGAAAGCAATATGTATCTGTATTCTACTAAAATGAATCAGACCAACACATACCAAATAACTATTTTTTCATGAGAGGTAGGTAAAATCTGATTTTATTAAAATCAGTTCTAACAACCTCAATAGCGTACACAATACATGAAAAACGTAACCTAAAATTTCTATCTGCAGGTTTTATCCAATCTATCATGGAAATCTTAGTAGTCCAGAACACATTCCAGTTATATCTGTTAAGAGTCAGCATCGTGAATTAGCATGGACAGCTCAACTGCTGTCAGGCACTTTCCTTTCTAGCTATTGATAAGTCCTAGGCATGAAGAGTCAGACTTTTCTTAAACACACAAATTCCCCCCAATACACACATGCACCCACACAGATGTTGCCCTTAATAATCAAATTCAACCACAACAAAACAAAAAGATTATAGGATACCCCTCCGTTAGATGATAATGGTCGGTGTTTAATGAGCACTTACTATGTGCCAGTCACCGTTCAAAGTTATTGACATTACAAAGTTATTGGTTCTTATACAGACACTTGGTGATGTGGGTCTGATTAATATCCTCATTAACAGAGGAGGAACGGACCCTCAGAGGCCACAGGATTGGCAGCTGGGGAAGGCAGTGTGTCATCCAAGGGTGTGTAGCCCCAGAGCTCAAGTTTAACTAACACATTCACTGCCTCCCTGGCACGAGTCCATGTGTTATTGCTCCCATTCCATAAGTAACCACTACTATTCTGTAATAACAACCACTGTTGTAGGCAGAATAGGACCCTCCCCCAAAGATGTCCACATTCTAATCTCTAGGACCTACGAGCACATGGGAGAAGGGACTTTGCAGATGCGATTGAATGAAGGATCTTGAAATGGATTGAATGTCCTGGGTTATCCTGGTAGCATCACAAGGTGCCATATAAAAGAAGGGAGGCAGGAGACTGAGAGTTATAGGAGACCTGATCATGGAATCAGAGGTCAGAGTGAGTGACTGCTGACTTTGAAGGTGAAGGTAAAGAATGTAGGCAGCTCTCAGAAGCTGGAAATGGTGAGAAAATAAGTTCTCCCCGAGAGCATTCAGAAAGGAGAACAGCCCTTTCGCCATTTTGATTTGAGCCACATAAGATCCATGTCAGACATCCGACCTCTCAAACTGTACGATAATAAATATGTGAGGCTTTTAAAAGTTTCATTTACTTATTTTTTTAAGTTTATTTATTTATTTTTGAGAGAGTATGAGGAGGGGTGGGGCAGAGAGAGAGAAGGGGAGAGAGAGAGAGAGAGAGAGGACCCCAAGCAGGCTCCTCACTGTCAGCACAGGGGCTTGTAGGGCCACAAACCACGAGATCATGACCTGAGCCGAAATCAAGAGTCAAATGCTCAACCAACTAAGCCACTGAGGTGCCTCTGTGAAAATTTGTGTTTGTGGCCGCTAAGCTTGTGGCATTATTACAGAAGTGCTAGGAAACTAATTCAATCCCCAAGGCACAAACAAAAGGCATCTATCAGAGCAGGGAATAAGCATTCACACACCGTCATATACAAGCTGACTGCAGCAACATGCTCACTGCCAAATAAAGCCAGAAAATACGTTTGAGCAGCTAAGAAACAACAAACAGGTCCTTGCTTCTGTTTTGAAAATGAAGCTGCCTCTGGTCTCAGTCTTGGTATAAGTAAAGATTATCCATGGGGACTCTGTCTCATTTTTACTTTTACAAAACTGACTTTGGTGGTTCTTTTTATGAAACTTCCCTCTTCTTCTTTGTTTCAGTGTCAATTTCTGCTTGAAGACCTTTCAAAACTTGCCCTTTCTGAACATTTTCCGCTGGGTTTGAGCCCTGCCTCTACCATTTAACTTGCTCCAGACCATTGGCATTATTATAATTGCTGGTGTAATAAATCATGTAACTATTACCCTGTGCTCAAAGTAAGCACCTTCTCTGCTCTTACATAATTGCTGATTCTGCTGTCAGATGGTCTTCCTGCATCTCAAGCTCCACACAGCAGGCAGAGGGAGCTTTTCAGTCCAGAAATCTGGCAATGTCATTCCTGTCTTCAAACTCCTTCCCTGACTCCTACTACACTGCGAATGGAGAACAGATTGCCAAGCGTGATATCCAAGAGCCCCTTGTGATCTGCCCCCTCCAGCCTCCCCTCAAACTCACCTGGCGGCTCCGTCCCACACCCTTCCAGACTCCAGCCCTACTGAGCAGCTTAGTGCTCTGAAATGCGGCAAGTCCTCTAAGCCTCTGTACCCGCACATCGTGCTTTCTTTACCTAAGGCAACATCCGCTCCGTTTTCCATCAGGCTAACACTGTCTTCTTCCTCTCTGACTCAGTGATATGTCTGATATGTCTGATTGTCCCAGCGTCACCTGCAAACACACAGGTAACCAATTAAGAGACACAGGGGTGTGGGTTCAGAACATCCACACTGTTTACCTTTGAGCTATGGTTGCCTGTGTCGTCTCTGATTTCCTGGCTGGATACTCACGTACCAACCTCTGTTTTCTGGCTTTTTGACTTCAATCTTTTCCACTGGACAGACCGCACTGTGATGCTCACTCCCAGGAACTTACTACTATCTTAGCTCCAGTAAGAGATGTCCCCAGAGGATTCAGCCTCAGTTCATAACTACCCTGCTACTACTACTACACACACACACACACACACACACACGCACACACGAACACACACACACATACACACATTTAGCCCAGATGAGAAAACACTAAGGGACACTAATATAGTAACAATAATTGATACCTATTGTGTTCTACAGTGTGTCAGGCATTATGTTAATCTCTTTGTCTCTTTAATTGAGAAGAAAAACCACTTGTAAAGTAGGTACTATTTTTTTGCCCATTGACAGATGAGGAACTAAGGTCACTAAGAGGAAATAACCTTGTCCGATGCTATAGGGCCTTTTAGTGATGGAGCCACTGGTTCACATGACTGTAGGAGCCCAGTCAATTAACCACCCTTAGTCTAGTTTTCTGATCCTGGTGGCGCCCCACCCACCACCACACTTCACAGTACTTCTCTGAGCTACCGAAGTCACTTTGCATTTAGTTCACTGGATTCTAAATGTGTGGACCTGTGTGTCTCCCTAGAGACATGAGCGCCTCCGATTAGGGAGCATATCTTTCAAAACCGAGCACAGAAAAGAAGCACAAAAATAAGTCTTCCTAAATAAGTCGCTATTACCGGTGGTCCCACAACCTATCTATTGCCCCTGTTTTGCACAACATTCTAACTGCATTTATGCACACGCCTACCAGGGAGCTAGGAACAGAATTTCAGACTCCTATCTACCCTCTCCGCTCCAGTTCCCAGCACAATTATGAGTTCTCTTTCTTTCTTTAAAAAAAATTCTCATTTATTTATTTTGAGAGAGAGCGAGAGAGCACAGAAGCAGGGGAGGGGGAGAAAGAGATGGAGAGAGAATCCCAAGCAGGCTCTGTGCTATCAGTGCAGAGCCTGACACAGGGCTTGATCTCATGAACAGTGAGATCATGACATGACCTGAGCCAAATTCAAGAGTCAGACACTTAACTGACTGAGTCACCCAGGTGCCCGCAAGTTCTTTTTCAGAACTGAGTTTTATTGTCATATCAGGTCAGCATTGTAACTCACTTCCAAATCTTTTAAGAAATCAAAGGTAGGTTTTATTTACAAAAGAACGCATATGTATGTGAGAGCTTAAAAAAATCTTAGGAAAAGGAAATTTTTAAGCTGAAAGAATCCGTGGGGGTCAGCTGGTTCACGTCTTCCTTTTTGTGGACAAAACAACCAAAGTCAATGCCAATCTTGAAAATTGGTCCCTTGGATACGTTTTGTGTTTGGCCCATGTGATTTGTTTTTTATAAGTTGAGTCCATATTTTAAATTGTGTGTTCACACACACGCACACACACACACACACACACAGAAAGAGAAAGGGAAAGAGAGAAAAGGTTCTGTTTGTTCTGCTTCTGTAGAAAAATTGAACCATCTGGCAGGCTCTTGGTAAACACACAAGAGAAACGAGCACATCTGTCTCTGTGAAAATTTGTACATGAATGGTCATTGCAGCATTATCCACAATAACCCCAAAGTAGAAACAGTCCAAATGTCCAACTGATGAATAGCTAAATGAAATATGGTAGATCCTTAGAATCCATATGATCCCTAGGATGGAATATTATTCAGCCATAAAAAGGAACGGAGCACTGATGTGTTCTGCCACATGGGTATACCTTGAAAACATTATACTAAGGGAAGGAACAAGTCAAAAAGGCCCAATTTTATATGATTCTGTTCATATGAATTTGTGGACGCAGAAATCAGATTAGTAGTTGTGTGGGGCTAGGGGAAAGCAAGAAAGGGGAGTGACTGCTGATGGGTGTGGTGGAAATGTTCTAGAATTGATTGTGGCAATGGTTGCACCACTCTGTAAATATACTAACAAACACATATGTACATATAGCCATATACATGCATATTATGTATGTGTTGATAGAGATATGAATACGTAACAACAGAGGGCTCACATACTTGTGGAATTCTGGTAATTACTGGCTGGCCCTAGTCCTGGCTGCCTGCCTTGAATGCAACTTCTTCCAGGCTCCTGGTCTCCACTGTCCCCAGCTGCAAGCTTTCCCCACTTCACTCAACTGTTGTCTGCCTGACCTGGGCCTTCGAGTTTTCAGCTTTTGGTTGAGACTATCATGGAATCTCAAAGATGGAAAAGATGTCACCAGGTTTATCGTCTCACCAAACAGGACAATAGGAGCTCTCATTCCTGTCCCAGATGATGTCCTCTTCTTGAATACCACCCTTTGCTTAAAGGATGCAGGGCATTCACTACGTAGTGAGGCAACTCATCACTGTTGTTGCTACCATCATTACCATTAATAACATTTGTATAATGACTCAAAATTGATGGAATGCTTTAAATGCTTTAGCTTGATTGAATCATAACTAACCTGTGAATTACTTATCGTTACCCTCATTTTACAGATAAACACATTGAGAAACTGGGTCACCTGTCCAAGAAGGTGGAATGTGAGCTCAGATTTTTCTGACTTCAAATTCAGTGCTTGTTTAGTATGAAATAGTTCAAAAATACATAAAGGCACAAAGTCAGAGAAGAGACATCCAGGCATCCACTACTGAGACTAAGCAGATGTCCGCGTTTCCCATGTTTATCCCGTGCTCTTCCCGCTGGGCACTGATGTTACAGTGTTCTTTCTCCTGTGCCAGGATCTACCATCCTTGAGATCATCCCACTGTGGTGTGTAAAGTTAAATCCAATCTCTCTGTCACGGAGGGCCATTCCGTCTTCATTTTAAATTGTTCTTGAGGATTTCCTTCATTCAAAGGAAATGGCTGAAGGAGAATGGTTCCACAGAGGGAAGAATAATACAGAAATACTTGATGAATGTTCTTATCTTAACATATGCCCTTTGTAATAATCTCTCCCTCTCCTTTTCTAACAACTGGTTAACTCTACATTCAAAAACTCCATACGATTGACCCAATTGTGTTGTTACATTAGCGTTTAGCTGTGTCAGATAAGTGGACTTTAAGGTGGGTATGGCAAGGCTGTAGTACCACCAGTGGTTTGGCTGTGCTGGAATCTACTCAGCAGTTAGGGAAATAACGTGCTGTGGGGTGGAACAATCTGGAGAGGCTTTCCCAACTCCACCACTCATTGGCTTTCCTACCTACAAGCATTCCGTGTCCCCAGGCCTCCTTTCCATCATATGTAAAATGGAGCTAAGAACACAGGCTGGACCCCTGTTACCCACCCCAGCCTGCTCCGGATGTGTTCTACCACCCCACACAGCCTGGAAATGCAACTCATTTCATGAGCTGAACGCAGTCAGGGGCTGAGGAACCAGCTCAAGGTGAGTCATGTGGCTCAAGAGATGATTGTCAGTGGTCCTAGCAACATAGTTCACCACCAATAGCCATTTCGTTTGATCTCTGCACTGATGCTCAAACCACAGATTTCCTGGGACTGTAGCCTCCCAGGAAATGGAAGCTAAACGACAGATGATTCATATTTCCTCTAAAGTAGCAAGAAAGAAACTGTCTGCCACATAAATTGCCACCAACCTTACAAGCCCTGGCCTGGCCTCTCCCTCCATGTGCTCAGCTGATGGGCATTGGCTCCCCTGGGTCCAGAGACAATCTGTCCTCTAACTGGGTTCTCTCCAAAAAGAGAGGGAAAAGAAAGAGAAAGAACTGGAAGAGGAGAGGAGAGTTAACATTTATTAAGTGCCCATTATAAGCCAGGTTCTGACTCCAGAAGCCACTTTCCATATGTTATCTCATGCAGTTTCACTACAATTAGGTGAGGCTGATATTCAATGCTATCTGCCATACTATACACCCTCTTTTTATTACCCGCCCCCCTCTCCTTCACTGTTCTGTCTCCAGTTTCTAGAACCGGGGCATCATAACATATAATAATCATAGATAATACTTATAACACTTTCTAAGTACTTTAGTACACTAACTCAAGCAAATAATAACGGTAATAATAATAATAAGCACTTAACTTTTGCCAGATACTGTTCAATGTTTATACATTAGCTTGGTTATTTCTCACAACAACCCTATGGTTTAAAAACAAAACAAAATAAAAAAACACTATCTCTGCTTTCCAGATGATGCATCTGAGGCATAGAGAAAAAAACTAGCTTGCCCATTCCCCTACGGCTAGATTCAAATCCAGGCTACCCGCCTCTGGTTTTAACCATGATCCTAGTCTGCCTCTCTCATGATAGACGCTTAATAAATATTTGTTAAATGTAGATCATACTCATTTTATGAAAATTCAGCTACTTGCTAAGATTCCACAGCTTATCTGACCAACTAGGATTCAAACCGAAACCTATGTGATTACAAACTACCATAACCGTAGCCTATGAATTTTTTAAATGATAATGAAATATGCATAATGCTAAGTTTACTGTTGTAACCCTTTGTAAGTGTACAGTTCTGCAGCATCAAGTACATTCACGTTGTTGTCCAACTGTCACTGCCATCAGTGATAGAAGTTCTCCAGAACTTTTTCATTTGTCTTCCCTAAAGCTCTGCACCCATTAAACACTAACTTCCCATTCCTGTGAAATTCATAACAAGGAGAAACACAGTCAGAGTTAGACCCCTGAATGAGAAGTCAGCTGTATGGGATGATTTGAGAGGAGCGGTAAGAAATACCTGCCCTTGAAATTTGCTCCTCTGCTAGTGGTCATAAATTCAGACATAATACCAATGAACAGCCATTCTTGAGATTTTTAAAGATCTTGAGATCTTCCAGAGCCCATAGAGAAGGTTGGGATATCAGGCTGCAATGTGCAGGGAGGGTGTCAAGGGAAGATTAGGGAGGTTGGCACCAAGAAATTCCCTTCTCTTCTAGCTCTTCTGAGATTGGGGGCTGCCTTCTCTTGTTCACTCATCAAATATTGAGGAGTGCCTATCATATTCCAGGCGCTGCTGAAGCCTCAGTGATAGGCTGATGAGTGTTATCATTGGGGCCACAGAAGAGTAAACAGTATGATCCTCCATGCTGTGGAAGAAGTGCTTGAACTCTGGGAATACACAGAAGGAGTACTGATGAAGCCCAGGAACAGCACTGATGAAGCCCAGGGCTAAAGTTTGACTAGGGGTCATCTGGGCGAAGGTAGTGAGAGAGAAGTGGAGGGAGGGCAGGTAGAATATTCCAGGTAAAAGGGAATAGTATGTGTAAGACTGGAATGCAAGATACCTGTATGAATAACTGTACAAATGTCAGCAAGGTGGGGATGAGGCATGGTGTGGGGAGAACAGAGAAAGAATAGGCTGGAGTGGGGGCAGGGCCAGATTAGTCCAGGCTTTGTAAACCAAATGATGCAATATGGACTTTATGCTGACAGCAATTTGGAGCCACAGAGGGTTTAAAGCAGGAAGGTGACACACTCAGATCTGCATCTCACAAGATGTGGATGGAAGACAGAAAAGGAGGAGGGATGGGACTGGAAAGAGGGACACCAGGTAGAAGTTGATTATGTAGATCAGGCCAGAGATGAGGATCCTGTGAACCAGGATAGTGAAGTTCGTAGACAGGTTGAAGGTGACCATGGGAGCAGAATTAATAAAACTCAGTGATTTCGGGGAGATGGGGAAAGAGAGAGACAGGAGTCACAAAAGATGCCTGAGCTTCCAGTTTGAATAACCAAATGGTTGGTGGTTATACTCACCCATTCACTGAGATGAAGGACCCTGAGAGAGTGGACTGGCTTGGGTAGAAGTTAATCAGCTTCATTTTGAGTAAGTTCCACTGAGGGTCCTGTAAAACACCCAAGAACATGTCCAGGAGGGCCCCAAAAAGGAGCAGAAAGCTGCTGCTGGTGTGACTTTTCCTGGACAGCGCTGCTGTGTGACAGTTCTTCTGGGTCAGTCGAGTTGGCTGGTCGAGAGCGAGCAAGCAAGGGATGGGGGGACAGGGGGCAGAAAATCCTAGAAATGAGCTGTATGGTTCCAATCGGATGCTGTTTATAAATTCCTTGATCACAGATACTCTGTTTCTACATTAGCAACTCTGGCACAGACTTCCACCTTTCAAAAACCTGGCAAGTGGTTTATTTTTGAGGTGATAAAAATGTTCTGGAATAAGATGGTGGTGATGATCGCACAACATTGTTAAAATACTTAAAACCACTGAATTGTGCGCTTTCAAAGGGCAAATTTTATGGTAGGTGAATTATATCTCAATAAAAAGAAGTCTTAATAAAAAGAATGCCCACACACAAATCCTGGCCAGGACAATTCAGTCACAGTGGCCCTACGAGCTCTTCTCTTTTGTAAATGTTTCTGGTTGGGCCAAGGCCCTGGGATTTATTCCACTTTCAATGACTGCAGGCAGTGTCATCTACCCTCAAGTAACCTTTCCACATCCAATTCTGATGGTTTTCCTCTTCCCTTCTGCACCTCAAGGGCAGAGCCTGAGACCCGGCAGCAGGTGCATTTGCTACTAGGAACTTAATACATTGTGAGGAAAATAGAGTTTTGAAGGAAGTTAGTAAAGCCCTCAGAAACATATTTTTACATTCAAAGGTATGAAACAAAATTTGAAATTGAGACGACACTGTTGATATTTTATTCAACTTAATTCCTTAGCTATGTTTAAGTGCCGAACTTAATGCTTTATAGACTGTATTTAATCACTGTAACAATTCCTTGAAATAGGTAGCTGTATTAGACCATGAAGAAGTTGAAGCAAACAAAAAAGACAAGTTTCCCCAAATTCCAGTTGGTGGCAGAGCCCAGATTTGAGCCCAGGCAATGGAACCCCGTGCCCATTGTACTATCTCTCCTCTAATATAATCGGTGCACAGAAATTACTTTATTCAGCTCATCTTCGGGACTCTGCTTAGACACTGTTTTATCTCAGAAGCTTCCTTGATCTCCTACATTTGATGAGCTGTCTCCCCTTTTTGACATAAGTGCCTGTATCTTTCCCCTCATATTATTTATTGCACCAGGACATGATTGCCTGTAAATTCAACTGTACCGATTGTAAGCAGTGTGAGGGCAGGGATCACATGCACCTTGTTTGGTAATCTACCCCCAGGGTGGCATGTGGATAGTTTTCCAACACCAAGTTGAATGAATAAACACATTTCTATGTACTATCCCTTACTCTTGAGAGACTTTTCTGGGTCTCCCTACTCTGTACTTTCATTTTACTTTGTTATAAATAAAGCACATGGTATAAAGCTCCCTTCTCCCCAGTGGGTCCTCTTTCCAAATGTTCGATGCTTTTCTAATTTTGTGACTCAGACTTGTTGACTGTTTTTTGCCTTCGGGGTCTGTTCCCCTGGTTTTAATTGTGGTCCCGAACCTGTGGTATAATTGGGATATTGGTGATGGAAAAAGGATGGTGAAACTTTGACTTAACTAGGTGACATCTCTGAGTAGGTATTTCTTAATATACTTTAGTTTAAACAGGGTTTTAGCTCCGTTGTGATAGCTTTGGACCAAAAACATGTCATGGACTTCCCTTTCCAAGTGCTTCCGCCCTCCTCTTCAATATGGCATCAGTGTGCCTCCAAAGACCAACGGGGCTTTGCTTTCATTTTCCGTTGTTACTCCCACAGCTTCGCTGCAAAACCTCCATCCTTACTTTGCCTTTACTCTGTCTTCCATTTCCACCCCCAACAGGCATGTCTCTGGAATTCCATCTCTGGAAACAAAAGGTGCATTAAAGTAAATCTCATTGCAACCGCTGTAGACTGTTCTCTGACACTCTAGAGTACAAACCATGCCGCTTCTCTTTAATGTCCTGAAACATTAAACCTCTAACATGCCCTGCACCTAAAAGGATCAAGAGTTGTCCAATCACAGAAATATTCCATGGTTTATTCTTGCCCCCTGCATCACCCAAGAAACACGAGGCTTACAGAGATCAGAAATTGGGGGAAAGGTCACTGGTCCTTCATCCATCATTTCAATGATATCCATGAGCTGCTAGTTGCAAAATCTCACGGTAATTTTTTTCTGTCTCCATCTTATTCAAACTATTAGCAACCTTTGACATGGTCAGTTTCTCTTTCTTCCCCAAACAAACTTTCCTTCTTTCCACTTTTCTGGCTTGTTCTTCCCCTTCCCTGGCTACTCCTTCTCCATGACTTTGCCAATTCCTCCACATCTTCTCTATCTCTAAGATAGGGGTATCCCAGGCCTCTATTTTTAGATCTCCTCTCTATCTTTCCTCCTTATCCAGATGAGCTCATCTGGTCCCACAGCTCTAAAGACCATCAATCTGCATTGATAATTTACAAAGTAATCTCCAGTTCTAACTTCTCCCTTCAAGTCAGATCCCTACTGCTGACTGCCTATTTGACATCTCCACTTAGATGCTAAACGGACATCTCCAATTTAACATGTCCAAAAGCCGACCATTCCTCTCCCCACCAGGTCACAGCTCCAGCCTCATTTTTTCCTTATCTCAGCAAGTAACAGCTTCATTGCCTTATTTGCACAGGCTAAAAACCTTCGAGTTATTCCTGACGCCTCAACCTCTCTCTCTGTCTCCTTTTCTCCCTCCCTCCTTCCCCCCTCCTTTTCTTTCCCCCTCCCTTTCTCTCTTCCTCTCCTTCCCCAATCCCATATTCAATCCATTTGCAAATGGGATTGTCTGTTGCTTAGAATATGGTTCCTCACCTCTTCCCCTATACCACCCCAGTCCACTTCACCAGCAAGCATATCTTCACCTGGATTATTGCATAAAGGGTCTATTTGCTTCACTTCCATACTTATCTTCTAAATCTATTCTTCACACAGGGCCAAAGTAATTCTTTTAAGTCAAAAGTCAGGTTATACCTATGTTTGAACTTTCCAGTAGTTTCTCATCAGTCAGAGTAACATGCAAAGACTTTGTAATGTTCCCCAAGTAGCTACATGATATGGTCTTTTCTGCCCGGAAGACTCCTTCCCAAATACCCACACAGCTCATTCTCTCATGCCCTTTCTGACTGTATTCAATGCAACCTTCTCAGTGGAGCCTTTTCTGACCGCCTTATATGTAGTAGTGTCTCTGTCCCCTTACCAGCTTTCTTCTCTGTCATGCCTCTTAGTATCAATGCATTTATCTCTGTATTGTTTTCTCCTTCCTCTAAGATGTAAACTCAGTGAGGGAAATGACTTGTGTCTGCTCCGTTCACTGCTGCATCCTCCACTCCTACAGGATCTGCCTCAAACTAAAGTTTGTCTGTTGAATGAACGGATGATTGGCCATTGCTAGTGCTGTCTGTGGAGCCCTCAAGAAGGTGGTGGCTGCCAGCAACCTCTGTCTCTCTGGTCTTAGCCACAGTTCCCACCTCACTGCCCTCCTTTCTCAGTCTTCAAAGCTTTTCACACAGCCATCCCCACTGAACACTGTGCCTTAGCGGTTCAGGGCACAGGGCACAGTTCTCTGCCATTCATGGAATCAGCCCCTCTACACCCCCTCCCTGTCTTGCAGACACACACACACACACACACACACACACACACACACACAATGTGTTTCCTCCTCCCCTAGAGGGAAGGAGAGCCTTGAGAGGCTGGGTAGCATCATGCTTAATAGACTTTGGAGGCTAACTTCTGAGTCCAATTCCCTGTCACTTTACAGTTGTGTGGTTTGGGACAAGTTTCTTAACATCTCTGTGTCTTAGTTTCCTTATCTGCAAAATAGAGATGATCATGAGTCATTTCCTCATGAGTTTGTTGGGAAGATTAAATTAGTTAATTTATGTTAAGTGCCTAGAATCATGCTCAGCACAGTATGTGTTCACCCTAATTTTTGTAAAATGTTGGTCTCTTTCATAATGGAGGTGAGCTGTAGAGGAAGAGATGGCTGTTTCTTCTCCAGGGATTCTGAAGCCACAGAGGGAGGGAAGAGGGAAGGGAAAGAAAGAGGGAGGAAGGAGAGAAGTAGGAAGGGAGGAAGGAAGGAAGGAAGGAAGGAAGGATGGAAGGGAGGATGGAAGGGAGGGAGCTGGTGCCTCACAAGAGAAAGACAGACATACACACTAAGAATGTTTTCATCAAACTCCCTGTTGGGCAGATACAGTAAAAATTTGCATCAAGGGAACTCGGGATTGGAGAGAGATGGGCTACTGTGCAGCTCCCACAACTTCTGTCTCCTATCACTTGGGGATGACTGTAGGGTTGCCTTGAGGAATAAATTCATTCATTTCTTTATCACATAGTCGCTAGATGCTTACATGTACTAAGACTGTCGACTCTAAAAAAACAAAGCTAACTACAAACCAGCACAATTTCAAGCTAGAAGCCCCTGCATAATGAGTGTGTCTATTATTCTTGATGTAAAGTGTTTTTTTAACTTTTTTAATGTTTATTTATTTTTGAGAGAAAGAGAGGGAGAGAGAGAGAGAGAGCGAGCTCAAGTTGGGGAGGTGCAGAGAGAGGGAGAAGGAGACACAGAATCCGAGGGAGGCTCCAGGCTCTGAGCTGTCAGCACAGAGCCCAAAGTGGGGCCAAACTCACCAGCCCTGAGATCATGACCGGAGTCGACGTGAAGGCTTAACCGGCTGAGCCACCCAGGCACCCCAATGTAATTTTAGCCTGGGGAGCAGGCTGAGGAGGAGGGAGGCCTAAAATCTGGATTAACTGAGTCATGTCTTAAATCGGCGCCCATCCTAACCTGCAGTTTTCCGTACACAGTCCTGCCTCCTCCGTCCGACTGCCCTACGGCGAGTGGGCTGGTCCCCAGGGCCTCAGGGCACTGGAGAAGGTGCCAGTCGTGGCCAGCGGCACCTACCTGACCCCTGTGCCTGGGGTCACGTCTAGACGCGGCCGAGGCCACCGCAAGGCAGCTCCCTGGGGACGCCGGCTTGCAGCCCCCAGTGCTGGGGTCGCAGGCAGCAGCAGGCACCGTCAGGGTGGCCGGCTGCCAGCAGGGACACCGATGGGCCAGGGCTGGAGCCCGGCGGGAGGCAGCCCCGGGGGGAGCCCTCCAAGCGCCCACGAGCTTCTGCCTGGGGGCGTTTCGGGAGCGGGGTCTGCGGATGGACGCGCGCCGGAGCAGGGCTTTGCCCACCAGGGACGCAAGGGGCTCAGGGGTGGCGCTCGGGGAGCCCCGGCTCCGTGCCCACATTAGGCCCACGGCTGTGTGGCCCTGGGAGCCCCGCAGGACTCGCCCTGAGCGGAGAAAACCCTCTGATTCGTTTCGAAGGCACCCCCTGGCAGTGCCCTCCATCCTGAGCGTCAGGACCGCACACGCGGAGAAAGCAGGTTCGGGTGAGGCGGTGACACGCAGCAGGCACGCGGCCACTGAAGCTGGCCTTTCGGTCATTGCTTCATGGCCTCTTCCCGTCCTCACTCCACCGGAACACATCCATTCAGACCAACCCGGGCAGGATTTATTGCGCGTGTGGGTCAGGAGCGCGACACTGTGGTCCTCTTCTCCTGGGGGGCCTCGGCCTCGGAGCGTCACCTCACTGGGCCTCAAAGGAATGGAGATTCCTTCTCCTCCAAATGACGACATTGGCCAGGTGATCTCTAAGGACTCTTTCCAACCTTAAGAGTCAGTGATTTTTTTTTTTTTTTTTTTTAATTTGGAAGAGACAGGAGACACTGTCCTTGCACTGGAGGGAGGCTGAGTCTAGCCAAGGGAATTGTCCTGGTGCCCATGAAAGATGTCATAACCGTTAAAGACAGGACATCAGAGAGGGCCCCTCAGTGCTCTGCTCAGTACAGCTGGAAGAGCTCTGGAAATGATTCACAGAGGAAGGCAGTGGGCCGGGTCCTTGCGGGCAGGTAGGCACACGGCTGCCTTCCGTGTCACGTCTCACCTGCACTGACGCCCGGGTCAGCTCTCCCCACTGGCCTCCCTCCTTGCAAAGCCACATCTCTCAGGGTCTCCACCAGCCGCCTGCACCCGTCAGTGGGGAGAGATGACCTGAGGGTTAGTCCAAGTTAGAAGGGACGAGTCTCCGAAGTGAGACGGGCCGGGGGAAACCCCAGCGCTGTTGACAGCCTAGCCGTGAGATGCCGGGGTTCAGATCTGTCACCTCGACCATAGTGTTGGCCTCATAAAACGGTCCTTAGGATTCCTAGAATAAAGTACGCAAAGTGCTCAGCGCAAGGCAAGGAGGCAGTAAGCTCGGTAAACACTAGCCTTGTTTTCTTACTATGGGGGGCGCCCTGGGGCATCCTCCCTGCATTGGGCTGGAGATAATCCCACTCCCTGCACTCATTTCACCCAACGTGCGGCTCAGAAAGCTGAGAATCTGGCAAGCGCAGGGCTGGCCACCTTTCTGAAGTCTGTGCCAAGGTCCCAGCCTCAGTGCCAGGGGCCACGTGGCTGAAGGGAGATGTTTCTGGTAGCAGAGTTACGTGGGGGAGGGGCTGCAGAGGCCTAAGGGTGCCCCGGCCACCAGGAGCATGGGGAGGGGGCAGCCAGCAGGTCCTCAGAGGGGGCATGCGGTGAGAGCTCGTGGCTCTGTCTTTCTCAGACAGTGACAGGTGTGCACTCTCTTCCCCAGGGAGAAGGGACGTGGTGCCACCTTTTGCTGCCAACTGTTGGTATTCCGCTGTCCGGGACAGCCCGCTGCAGACCCAGGGCACACAAGGCTGGCTTAGCTGTTAGAATCCTGGAGTCCGACTTAGGAGCGATGATGTGGGATTCATTTTTAGCTTTTGTTGTTACCCCCCTTTTCACAGACGGGCATGGCTCTAATCACTACACTTAGAAGTGAAAATCCAGACCAAAGTTGCAAAGAATAAGCATAAATAACCCAGCTCAATCTGCTGAATTGAGGAAAGTAAATGTGATACAGGCATATTTTCTTGATAAATATTTGCACGAGTAAACACGTGGTGTAGCCTCATACCCCAAATAAATTGATAATACGATAGTCTAAAATCAAATGCCGAAAGCTTTGCTACTCCCTCCTTAAATATCCCAACCGCCCTGCCAAAGTGGAAAGATTTAAGCCATTCTAATGTAGACGGTTCAAACGCGGCTGTGATAGGATTATTTTCTTTCAAAGCAATGTTTTTCACTTACCAACAGTGATTTATTTTTGTTTGGTTTGGTGTTTTTTCCCCCTCAGTGTGATGAGTCTAAGTGAAAAACTTGGCAATGAGAGGGAATGTGAGCATCCTCATGGAATTACAGGTCCGCTCTGTGTACCCACTTTCTCCAAAGGTGGAGATTTCTTCCGCTGTCCCTCCCAGAAGCTCACCGTGGCGGCCGCTTTCCGAGAGTTTATGTGTAACTTCCTTTGCTGCGGAGGCCAGGCTCTAGGTTAACTTCTGGAAGTATCTTTGGAAACTAATTCTCAGGCAAACCTCCAAGAAAAAGAGGCACATGGTGAGGAACTGACATAATTTTTTAACACCGCAACTAGCATATTTCTGCCGGCAGCTGTAGCCAAAACGGGTTGCCAAGACCAATATTGATCTAGTCCTTCATCCAATCAACAAATGCCATTGTTTATAAGATATAATTTTTCTTGGTTAAAGTTCAAAGTTAAACTCCAAGGATTTTCAAAACTATAAAAATGAGAGGCTTTCATACCCTCAAAAAAAAAAAAAAAAAAAAGTCCTGGCCAGTTTTCCTCTTTCATGGGTTTTCAGAGTCGCTATAAGAAACATAGCCAGAAAAACATTTTTGGGGTCTTTTTTTCCTCTGAACTCCGAGAGTTTTTTGAAGGAGGATTATACCATGTGAAAGCCCCTTAAATCTTTGTACCTCTCCTGAAAATCACGACATGTCAGTTGCACAGGTGACTAGCCTTTACTTCTCTGCTCCAGGCTTCACCCACCTGCAGAATTCCATAAATCAGTTCAGCTTTTTCCAGGTTTAGATTTAAGCAGCCCTCTCCCTCCCCACCCCTCTTTTCTGATGTGGAAATGACAGTCTTTTCTAAGCCCCTTGGAGCAAGGCAAAAGGTTCTGTGGTTCACGTCTGATTCTGAAATGGAAAACCTTAGCAAATAAATGGTGACCAGATGGTGCTCTGGAAACGAGCTGCTAGTGGTCCTTCTAGATCCCGATGAGTATTCCCTTCTGGGAGCTGGCATCGGCGACGGGCAGAGCAGGTTTAGGATATGGGACTGCAGGGGATCATAATGAAATTTATGAGATCTCAAGTTAGGCAGCTTCTTCTTTAAAAAAAAAAATTATAGTTAACAGAGGCCTCGCCTTCTTCTGCATACCTGCTCCCCACCCCCCACGGAGCAGCTTGTCCACATGTGGGGCTGAGTGTTAGCTGAATGATGGTTTGATCGGTTCATTCGGGGGATGCCTGCGGCACACCGATTCACTCCCACGGCCGGGTCTGTCAGTTCACTTTTCTAGTTTGGGGGAAATGTGCGCTCAGGATGGCGAGTGCCCATTCCCGCCGCAAATGTGTATTGAGTGCCTGTCACACCCCAGGCTCTTGTCTGGACACTTGGGTCCAGCCCTGAATAAAGCTGACAAGCACTTCGTGCCTTCTGGGAACTTGTACTATAGAAGACAGTGAGTAGATTATAAACAATGGACTAATCTCTTAGAGGAGCTGCTTTGAGTGCATTTATATGATGTCTTCTTATAAAAGACAAGTAGGGGAAACAAGTAAAAGACACAGCAAGCCTTGACTCTGTGCACTGGGACACAGAGATGGGATTCCCATCAGCAACACCCCAAACGCAGCACGCCATCATGGAGCCAAGCACCAGGGGGCTAATTGTGAGCACAGACGTCTTGTGCCAAGCCCTGGCAGCTTACGGAACTTTCCAGTCCGTCGAGAGCTTTCACAGATGCCGTTTCCTACAGTCCTCACAGTAGCCCTGCAGAGGGGGCAAAGATGATTGTTTCAGTTTTACAGATGAGGAAACTGAAGTTTCAAGATCAAGAGTGACTAGCGCAAGGTCGCAAAATCCACTCTCAGCGGAAGAATAGCAATAGTAATAAATACGGTGCATGGTACAGGCTCACCACTGTTCTGAGTGCTTTAAATGAATTAACTCATTTTAATCCTCAAAACGCCCCCAAAGAGATAGGTATGACTATTTTCCTCATCTTACAGATGAGGTCATTGAGGCACAGAGAGGTTGAATCCCTTGCCTGAGGTCACACAGCTGAAAAGCGGCAGAGTCTGGCGTCAAACTCAGGTTTTTCCAACTTAAGCAGCCTCCTCAAATGGTAGCTACAGCTCTAGGTCTAAGAGCAGTGAACTCCCTGAAGTGCAGAGAAGGAGGCTGATCCATTCATCAACTGGCCAGGAATGAATAAATAGCCACATGCCAGAGATGTCGCCATCTCTTACAAAGAACTGTCTTTCTGTGCTAATAATATATGTCATGAGTGATCATGATATTAAATAAGAGGGAGAGGAACTCAAAGGATTTTTTTAATTGTCCCAGGATCCCTTCACTGCAAGCCAAACATTCCCATTAGGACGAAACTGGCTTATCTATTACTCCCTTGAATTAACGGAGGACCATGACATGCACAATTCTCTTGCTTAACTTTAACCACTGTGTGATCTCCCCCTTCTCTGCACTCTTGCTGAACCCGGTCTTTACGAAACAATATTGCATGTAATTACACTTTGCTTTGTACTCTGACATAACTGTTCCATGTAGATCCATCCTGTCTCCCCAAACAAATGGTAAGATACTCAATGATTCGATCTATATTAGATGCCTTCACTGGCCCTTCAGCACTAATCCAGGTTCTTGATTGGTGTTTCTCGACTGCTCAAATGACAATCCTTAATGCAGGTTTTAAGTTGTTCTTTCAAAAGTATTTCCGCTTGTTCTGTCTTGGTTGGCTAGAAGTATTTGGGTTTTTTGTGTTTTTGTTTTTGTTTTGCTTTGTTGCAGTTAAAACTGTAAATATTCGTATGCAAAGAGTATCCTGGTGAAAGTTTAGCAAGCCTGGTCTGCAAGAAAAAAATAAAAAAATAATAAGGCCTGAGCTCTAGCATTTCCCACGTATAAATCTTCTCACCATGGCCTATTTCGAGCTACCAGCATGATAGTCAACTGGCTTGCAAAGCTGACAATTTAACAATTGATTCTAGCACACCAGTGAATGTGGCTCTAAAACACGACCATTTCTCCCCCTAAAATACGAGCTTTGCCGGATATGGTGACTTTGGTTTGCACTCTCTACAAAGGCTTTCTTAGTGGGAGACTGTATTCACGTTTGCCCGCCATATAGGACCTTTGGTTCGTACATGTGATAGCTCGTAGCACAAACTTCAGCAGTGTAGAATGGCTCACTTAGTCCTTCAGGGTCGGGTTGTGGAAAAGGTTTTCTATTTAAATTGATGGACCTAAAACTAGAACAAACTATCCAAAAATTTGTATGGAACCACAAAAGACCCCGAATAGCCAAAGTAATACTGAAAAATAAAACCAAAACGGGAGGTATCACCATCCCAGACTTTAGCCTCTACTACTAAGCTGTCGTCATCAAGACAGTATGGTATTGGCACAAAAACAGACACATAGACCAATGGAACAGAATTGAGAACTCAGAAGTGGACCCAAAAGTATACAGCCAACTGATCTTTGACAAAGCAGGAAAGAATATCCAATGGAAAAAAGACAGCCTTTTTAACAGATGGTGTTGGGAGAATTGGACAGCAACATGCAGAAGAATGAAACTAGATCATTTTCTCACACCATGCACAAAAATCAATTCAAAATGGATAAAGGACCTGAACGTGAGACAGGACACTATCAACACCCTAGAGGAGAAAGCAGGAAACAACCTCCTTGACCTCCACCGCAGCAACTTCTTACTTGACACATCCCCAAAAGCAAGGGAATCAAGAGCAAAAATAAACTGTTGGGACCTCATCAAGATTAAAAGCTTCTGCACAGCCAAGGAAACAACCCAGAAAATTAATAGGCAATCAACGGAATGGGAAAAGATAGTTGCAAATGACATATCAGATAAAGGGTTAATATCCAGAATCTATAAGGAACTCACCAAACTACACGCCCGAAAAACAAACAACCCAGTGAAGAAATGGGCAGAAGACATGAACAGACACTTCTCCAAAGAGGACATCCAGATGGCCAACAGACACATGAAACGATGCTCAGCATCCCTCCTCGTCAGGGAAATACAAATCAAAACCACACTGAGATACCACCTCACGCCAGTCAGAGTGGCTAAAATGAGCAATTCAGAGAACTCTAGATGCTGGCGAGGATGTGGAGAAATGGGCACCCTCCTACACTGTTGGTGGGAATGTAAACTGGTACAGCCCCTCTGGAAAACAGTGTGGAGATTCCTCAGGAAACTAACAATAGAACTCCCCTATGACCCAGCAATAGCACTGCTAGGAATTTACCCAAGGGATACAGAAATGCTGAGGCATAGGAGCACATGGACCCCAATGTTCATAGCAGCACTCTCCACAATAGCTAAAACATGGAAAGAGCCTAAGTGTCCATCAACAGATGAATGGATCAAGAAGATGTGGTTTATCTATACCATGGAATACTACATGGCAATGAGAAAGAATGAAATCTGGCCATGTGTAGCAACATGGATGGACCTTGAGGGTGTTATGCTGAGCGAAATAAGTCAGGCAGAGAAGGACAAATATCATATGTTTGCACGTATAGGAGGATTAGGAGGAACTTGACGGAGGAACAAGGGGGAGAAGAAGGGCGGAAATGGTGGGGGAAAAGGAGAGAGGCAAACCATGAGAGACTCTTGAATGCTGACAAAAACTGAGGACTGATGGATGTGGGGGGGAGGGGGGATGGGCATGGAGGAGGGCACTTTGGGGATGAGCACTGAGTGTTATGTGGAAACTAATTTGACAATAAACTATTTGTAAAAAAAAAAAAGATATGTAATCATAATCATAAGATTATGATACTTTTCTAAAGTGAATAAATATAAAACACACACACACACAAAATAAATTGATGGACCTAGGGGCGCCTGGGTGGCTTAGTCGGTTAAGCGTCCGACTTTCGCTTAGGTCATGATCTCGCGGTTCAGGGGTTCGAGCCCCACGTCGGGCTCTGTGCTGACTGCCAGCTCAGAGCCTGGAGCCTGTTTCAGTCTGTGACTCCCTCTCTCTCTGACCCTCCCCTGCTCACGCTGTCTCTCTCTCTCTCTCCTAGAAATAAATAAAACATAAAAAAAATAAAAATAAAAAAAATAAAAAATAAATTGATGGACCTAAAAAATGAAAGTCTACTCTCTTAGGTTAACCAAACAACCATGCTACACTCTCTCCTTCTTTCTCCCTGGCCCCTTCCTTCTTCCCTCCCTCTCGTTCCTTCCTTCCCCGCTCACTTCACCTTCTTCACTATCCATGCCTTTTTCATTTCTTTTTTCTTTTGCTAAAAATTTTTTTATTGTTTTTTAATTTATTTCTGAGAGAGAGAGAGAGAGACAACGTGAGCAGGGGAGGGTCAGAGAGAGAGGGAGTCACAGACTGAAACAGGCTCCAGGCTCTGAGCTGGCAGTCAGCACAGAGCCCGACGCGGGGCTCGAACCCACGAACTGCGAGATCATGACCTGAGCCGAAATCGGACGCTTAACTGACTGAACCATGCAGGCGCCCCATGCCTTTTTCATTTCGGGTGGTAGGTTTTGCTCTTGACTTACAGTGACATTGATGGGATGAGAAAACGCTTTGGGGACCAGTGACCTCGCCATCCTAAACCCATGTGAAAACTCGCTGTAGAACTTAAAGCAACTGCTGGATTGGTTTTCCTTCTAGTCCGTTTTCGAGAAAGTCCTTCTCCTAATTCATCTTTTTATTCAGGGTTCGTAAAATGTCCTCCATGGGCTATGTACTGGGCTGGTTATCTGAGAGGGAAAGAGATAACCCTCCACACAGTGTGGAGAGTTTCACAGCATTCTGTAGCTGAGAATGTTGTCTTCTCTGAATTTACGAAGATTCTAACTGGGGCACCTGGGTGGCTCGGTTGGTTGGGTGTTCAACTTCAGCTCAGGTGTGATCTCATGGTTCATGAGTTCAAGCCCTGTGTCCAACTGGCTGCTGTCAGTGCAGAGCCCGCTTTGGATACCTCTGTTCCTCATTCTCTCTGTCCCATCCATGCCCATGCTCATGTGCGCACGCTCTCTCTCTCTCTCTCTCTCTCTCTCAAAAATGAACAAACATTTAAAAAAAAAAAAGATTCTAACTGACAGTTCCCTCGTTTTCCCTCCTGGACAAACCCCTTCTCTTTATTAAATCTCTGGTTATGAGAAATTCTACTTGGTGTGCGAGTTGAGGGAGGGAGGTTAAGACTTATCCATATGTGGAAACTGGCTCCTTCATGACTTGGCTGATGGGGTGCAGAGAGCAGCAGAAAGCAATTACATTGCTTCAAACCCATTCCCTTCACATCAAAACTATTGTTAATATATTTTTTTAAAGACACTATATGACATTAACAGGTTTTTAAAGGAAAGTAGTAAAACTCATTTTTATTTGAAATATCAATGAGACTTCTTTTTATTAAATGTATTGTGACAAAACCCACTTTTTCTTGATTACTTGCTTCTTAAACCCTTAACCAAGCTTACATGTGCTTTCTCTCCTGTGTGTGTGTGTGTGTGTGTGTGTGTGTGTGCGCGCGCGCGCGCACGTGCATATGTCTGGCTCTTTTGTCAGTCTGCCAGCGGAACGCCTAGTCATGGGTTCTTTCCACACAAGAGTTTGCATGAAACCTTTCTCTGAACTGCTTAGACTTCTCTATTTGGTTTTGTATCATCTGGGTTTTTTTCCCCCACTCCAAGCAGTCTATAAGTTCCTTGTAAGCAGAGGCGATTTCCCTTTCTGTTAGAGCCCCTGTGCTTTGCAGAGCACACACGTGTGGAATCTCAGAACTTTCAGGGCCAGAAGGGCCTTTGGTGAGATCTTCTACCCTAGGCATTGTTACTTTGCTCCATGGAAAGAAACTGCCCTTCCCAGGGTGTCCATGAGCTCCGTGAAGTTAGACAGTACTCTATGCAACTGTGTGTGGATACACACACAGGCATGTGCATGGGGGAATTTTTCACCAGATTCTCAAAAATGTCAATGTTTTTATACCTCTGGGGAATTCAAATGTATTACACAGAGAGGGACCGAGTCCCAGAAAGAAGAGGTATTTATACAATAAGGAATCATTGCATCTATATATTTAGGAAAGAATTGTTGTTTTGAAGATATATTTCACATGCCATAGATTCAGCCCCTTTAAAGTGCAGTGGTTTTTAGTATATTTGAAGTTGTGCAACGCTCACCTCTGGCTAAGAAGGATTCTTTACTGAGAGCCCTGGTGCCAGCTACTGTTTCTAGCATAGTGGGTACCGTGGATACAGCAGTGGAAACGAGACGGGTTACACCTCTGCCTTCAAGAAGCTTAGCGTCTGTTGGAGCAGGCAAGAAATAAGTAATCCAACCACCTTGCTCTCCGTTGAATTGTGTCCCCCGCCAAAATCCATGTGGCAAAGTCCTGACCCTCTGTCCTGTGACCTTATTTGGAACTAGAGTCATTGCAGATAGAATTCGTTAGGATGAGGTCATTCTAGAGTAGGGCGGGCCCCTTCTCCCCTTCGTGAAAACGAGAAATTTGGAAACAGATGTACACACAGAGAGGACACCACGTGAAGCTGAAGGCTTGATCAGGGTGATGCAGCTGAACCCAAGGAACACTGAAGGCTGGCAGAACCCACCAGAAGCCGGGGAGAAGTCTAGAGCAGATTCCCCCTCACAGCCTCAAAAGCAATCACCCTGCCACCACCTCGAGGTCTTCTTGGATCACCCAGCTTGTGGTGCTTTGTTACAGGGGCCCAACCCAACTAACACCTTCATCTGGCTTGTGATCGCCTACAAAGAAAATTATAGGGGTCTCCCCAGGACAGTTGAGGAACGGGGCTACTTTTTACTTTGCGCAGAGGGTGGTGATGGATGCTTGGTGTGGGAAAGTGAGACAGAGCCACCCGCATCGAAATCATGCAAGAGCATTCCTGACGGGGGCTAGAGCAAATGCAAATGGCCCAAGGCAGGAATGAGATGAGACTGTTAGAAGAACAAGAGAGGTATGGGCGAGGCTGTGGTCACAGGCAAGAATGGTACCAAATGAGAATGGAAAGGTAGACCCACCTTGGTTCGGGAGCCCACACTAATGGGTTTGGATTTTTTCTAAAGGCAATTGAAAGATTTCAAATGGGATTGCCGAGATCAGTTTTATATCTGAAAGGTGGCTCTGGCTGTTGATTAGAGACTAGATTGTAACCAAGCAAGAGAGCCAGCTGTGAACCAATGAGGAGGCCCCTGGAGGAGTCCGGGGCTGGGCGGTGGTGGCCTGAACGAGCCGGGAGGCTGGAAGATGGCGAGGCGCAGACCACGTGGAGATGGGTTCTGAAGACAGAACAGGACTTGCAGGGAGTGGTGATGGCAGAACAGAAAACAAGGGTGTCGCTCACATCTTGGGTATGTGTAGCCAAGTGGAAGGCAGTGCAGGGACTCACAGATACTCAAACACACATGCTAATAAGTTGAAATATGTTTTTAAAACCAAATAGCTGTTAAAAGCGAATGAAACCTAACTTTGCTGAGAGAACGTTTGTGAGCTTTTGCAACCCCTCCTGAGATGAGAGGAGGTGCACTGCAATAAAATGAAAATGGGGTGGCCAGTCACACAGGCTCCAGGCAGGGCCCCTCATCTAAGAAGAGAGTGACTCTCATGCATTGGAGATGCTTCTGGAAATGTTTAGCTTCATTTCAGCACCTCTTTGCACATCTCCCTCTCTCCACACTCCCCAGTCCTTCTCATTTCCTTGCCAGCCTTCTGGACTCAGTTTATTCAAGAAATTGTTTTGGGGGCCACCTCCTCAGTGCTGGGCAGCACGTTCAGTGTGAGTAGAACAGCAGTGCAGAAGTGTCCTAGGCTGTCGTAACAAATTAGCAACAGAGTGGTTTAAGAAAACAGAAGTGTAGCCCTGAGTACTAGAGTCCTGAAGTCTGAAATCAACAAGGCTGTGTTCCCTCCCCAGGCTCGAGGGGAGACTCCTTCATTGACTCCTTCCTCACTTCTTCCAGCTTCTGGTGGCTCCAGGTGTTCTGTGCCTTGTGGCTGTGCAACTCATATGGCTTTCTCCTCTGTGTGTCCCCAACCTCCCTCTGCTTTACCCTCATAAGGATACTTCTCATTGGATTTAAGTCCTGCCCAGATAATCCAAGATGACCTCATCTCCAGATCCTTAATCACATGTGCAAAGACCCCTTTCCCAAATAAAGTCACATTCCCAAGTGTTAGATGGACGCAGTTGGTGGGGTATGGGAGGCACCATTCAACTGACTACAAGTAATGAGTGAGACACTTCCTCCCTCTTCTCACGGGACAGTAACGAGAGACCTAAAGGTAAATGTCAACTAGTAGAGCGAAAAGGAACAGGAGAGCAACCAGGCTCAGGAGCTGGCCAGTTGAAGACATTGAAGAGAGAGCCTAGAGCATCTAAGAGATGAACCAAGTTAGAAATGGTGCAGGAGGAGATCAGAGAAGAAGGGGCAGGGCCAGCTCATTGAGGGCCTTGTCAGCTCTGGGAAAATGTTTGGACTTAGAGGCAATGACAAACCACTGGGGATTTTAAGCAGGGGAGGGTCATGGCCAGGGATGTATTTGAGAAAAGTTAGACCTTTGTCTTATGGAGAATGAGTGCGAGAAAGGAAACCCTGGGGTGGCTCAGTTGGTTAAGTATCCAACTCTTGATTTTGGCTCGGGTCACGCATGATCTCATGGCTCGCGAGTTTGAGCCCCGCGTGGGGCTCTGCATTGACAACGTGGAGCCTGCTTGGGATGCTCCCTCTCCCTCTCTCTCTGTCCCCTTTCCCACTCATGCTTGCTCCCTCTTTCTCTCTCAAGATAAATAAATAACTTTAAAAAAGAAAAGAAAGGAAAACTGGGAGTAGACGGGTCAGTTAAGATGCCCACTGGGAGTCTAAGCAAAACATAGCAGTGGCTTGGACCAGAGGGCTGGCAGAGATTTGATTAGTCATATTGAGAAAAGCAATACGTAACGACCGTGCCTTATTGTGGCCTGGTCAAACCATTTAAGACGGGAGTCAACCTTTATAAATTAATTTGAAAGCCTTGAGGAAGACCTTTTTAGGCCAGCACATGGAAGGCTTATAATGATTGGTGCTGAACTCACCCTGAAAATATCCCTTCCTTTTCCATTCAGCTATGCACTCTTGCGGCCTTGAACAGCGACACTGGTGTAATTTGGAGGTTTTAATAGCTTTTTGCATGGAATACGTGGATGTGTGGTTGCTACAAGTATTTTCATTCTGTATTTTTATGGCCTGAGCTATTTTAGCCAGTGATCCCCATGCCAAGAGGACCCAAGTAGACCCCGAAAGCCCAGTTATTGTCTCCAGGAAACTGAATGCTCACTAACTTGGGCGGCCGTGAGAACCAGCTGTCTGCACTCCCTCTGCCCAGCACCGTGCTGTGGGTCTCCAGGTTTAAGACAGAACATCCTTCCTCTGTTGGCAGTGTCATTTGTATTCAATGTAAAACCAGAAGTGGATGGAAAATTTACCCCGTTGGGAAAAAACTACAAAAATACAAACCAGTATTTGGTATTTTCACCCCATTCCTTCCACTATTACATAAAGCTTTTAAATCCCCCCCCCCCCCCCCCCCCCCCCCCCAAGATCCAGGCTGCTCTGTGGCTGAGCCCGTCCTCAGGCCCAGACTTGGGCTTGAACTGTCTTCGTCTCACCGGTTCTCCGTGGGGACACAGCCTGAGTCTTTGGATCTTTATTGCTCCCGCAGGATCTCACAAGTGCTGGGCACGTGGATGTGCTACATAAATACTCACTGATGAGTAGATCTGTGCTCAAAGGTTTTGGGAAGAGGGGAGAATAGAACAAAACAGAATAGGGCATTTCCAGCTTATTAAAATACAGTAAGATCATCTTGATGGACGCATTGTTGATTTACCACAAGCCCTGCACAGGGAACCAGGAGACTCGGGGCCCACTTCGGGGCGCAAGCCCAGTCCCCGCCTGGCCTTAGGTCTCATTGTTGTTCAAGTGAGGAGTTGGGTGAGGAGGCCTCATGCAATGGGAGTCCAGCCCTCGGCACCCACCCTCCTTGGGCCTGGGGCTGTGGGCACACACCGGCTGTCTGCTGCTGCTGAGGAAATGGCAGCAGACAGATTCTCAGTGACATCACCAAGAGACAAGCGAGCAGACGGCTCTAGTGACAGAAGTGAAAGTCCATCCCAGAACCCTGGCTGCTCCGGAAATCCCCCCTGAGGCACCCGGCTAGACACGTGGGTAGAAATGCACGGCTCTGCTCACATCCAGTTCTCTGTGCGTCCCCGAGAAGGACACTTAATCCAAACAGCACAGAGGCTTAAATGCTCCTACCAAGATGTGCTTGGGGGTTCACTCAGGGCCACCGGTCTGGGGCCCCTGGGCCTGCGGGTCCGTAAATGGTGCTCTGACCATATAGTTGCTGTTGCTGTTGCCATTTGTGCGGACCCCTAAGGGCTGGGTCTTCTCTTTTCTTTCTCTCGTCGCTCCCTCCTTCCCCACTGGGGACTCCAGCCCCATCTCGGCACACAGCATCCATAACCACTTGTTAATTAACCCATAAGAATAAGCCAGGTCATGGGGCTCCGGGGTGGCTCAGTCAGTTATGTGTCGAACTCTTAATTTTGCCTCAGGCGTGATCTCATGGTTTGTGGGGTCGAGCCCTGCATTGGGCTCTGCACAGCCAGTGAGGAGCCTGCTTGGGGTTCTGTCTCCCTCTCTCTCTGCCCTTCCTCACCCTCAAAAATAAATAAATAAACATGAAAAAAAAGTAAAGCTGGCTCAGAGCCTGGGAGAGCATGACTGAGGGGCGGTCAGAGGGGCATGGAGCCGCATGGGGCTACGTGGAGTCAGAGCTCTAACAAGAAACAGGCTCCAGCACTGAGGGAAAATTGATTACCCTTCTCCTCCCCAGCCCTTCTCCCCGGAGCCACCAGAGAGCTTCAGGCCCAGAGCCCTGGCCCAGACTCCGGCCGCAGTCCCTCCCAGGGCTAGGCAAACCCCACCCCCAGCCTAAAAGTTACCAACAGATGTATTTCTAGGCCAGCTTCTTCCCAAAAAAGGATTTCAAGCATCTTTCAAAGATGGAAATGATACCATGAATGAAGTAAATGTAAAGAAAAAATGTCAAGGAGAAAGTACAGTTAGGTTTGGGGGTCAGGCTGAGAGAGGGCTCATTAAGAGGAGGATTCTCCAAATTCCTAGCTGCGTCACCAGATGGGGTTCTGTGCATTCCACCTGCACCTGGCGTGGAGCAAGCAATAGGCACCTGGCGAAGGGGAGCAAGATTATCCAGAGTAGATGATGGTTGCGTTTTCTTGGCCGCAAGCAGGGGGGCTGTGTCAAGAATCAGGGCAGAGTGCTTGGAAAATGTGGGTCGGGACACCTGCACTTTGTAAGGCAAGGAGAGTATGTAGGTACTGCCTGTGGTCACTGGGGAGTGAGGTGGGTAAGCCCTCGGACAAGGACAAGCCGGCCAGCTACTCCTACCCTTCATTTTGAACTTCCCTAAGGTTCAGCTATTAAAGGAATTGCCCATGAGCCCACAAAATCCCCCTCAAAATGAGCATGTACCTCACTATAGTAGGTGTATACAGGTGTATAGCAGGTGTATACAGGTGTATAGCAGGTGTATACTCAGTACACAGACTCCACGCAATACACATATGAATCGTTTTAATACTCTTAACAGCCCTATGAGGCAGGGGGGGTGCTGGTATCCAGAGTCCGCAGACAGGGAGGAGGAAAGGGTAAGTAACTGCCCGAAGGTCACCCTGGTATTTGACAGAGTCAAGGTTTAAATCCAAGCACTCGGCTTCAGAGTTTGGGCTCTCAGCCACGACTTTACACTGTTGGCATGCACGGTAAATGACATGTACTGATATGCGGGTGTATGTAATATGCAGATGAGTTTCGGCAACACTTAATTGAGTAGTTGGAGAGTAGGCATCGCGTCACACCTGCACAGGTGTATGCGTCCATTTTAAACTTGGTTAGATTCTACCTAATTGCCCCTCCACAGGCTGTACCGATAGTCACTCTCAGTATTTGAGACCTAGTTTCAAAGGCGCTGAAATACATCTGACACTGCAGGATGAGCTTTTTCTTTTAATTGAACAGATACTTAGTGAGCTCTTACCATGGGCCAGGAACTATTGTAGGCACCTGGATATACCAGTGAACAAAAGCGACAAAATCCCTGCCCTCACAGAGTTCCTGCGGTGGTGGATTTAGATTATTTTGTTGTCACACAGACCTTGGACTCTGGTCCCAGGATTCTTGCCTCTCATTGGGTCTCACATGGAAAGAATTCTGAACCGAAGGATTCGGATTGAACAACCGCTCCCTGAGCTCCAAAGGAGCCAGACTTTATGTCATTGGACTCCCCAAGTGTCTCAGAGAGGGGTATTCCTGGTGTTAGCATTCCGTCTTAGAGACGAAGGACTAGAGGCTCCAAGAGTTAAGGCCCTCCCTCCAGATGGCCCCCCCCCCCCCCCCCCCCCCCCCGTGCTAAGGGGCAGAGCAGGGAGACAACTCCTCTGGCCCGGAGTCCAGGGGTTGATTTCACTGCATTGCAGCAATTAGATCCCCATGAGGGAATTCATCAGGGGCCCAAACACATATTTTGGCCCTTAATCCCATAGCATCTACCGATCACATCATTCCTTTGGAACTCAGAATATGTTTGCCCAGATCCTTATTTTTGGTTGGTTTATGTACACATTAAGCCGTAATAAAGACAATATTGTTAATGTATTGATTCTTATGATCTTTCCCCTTCCTCTCAGATAAATTTTAAGGAGTGTGGATTCTATTTTTCTGAGTTGGTTTCTAGGCAGTGGTTTATCAAGGGGAATCCTGTCAGTGGACCAACAGAGGAAACTGAAGAGGCGAGAAAGGTTAAGCGAATCTTCAGAATAAAGACCAGAGGGAGTAGGGGAGGGGAGAAATGGCGAGGTCCGTGGGCTAGGTGTCTGAAGAGACTTCTAAGATTTGCAAGGGGAGAGAAGGGAGGAGAGAGCATTTTGGAGGAAACAGTGTCGACACCTAGTAGGTTCTTACTCAATGTTTCCTGATTGCATAGATGAAGAAACAAGTGAATGAATGGATGGATGGATGGATGGATGGATGAATGAACGAATGAATTGAATGAAAAGCTGCCGTGTCTATGAAGCCTACCAAAAGTGGCAGAGATGAGGAGAGTTTTTAGAAGGCTGTACAGTGCATAAAACATATATGTTTCGGATATTTCCTCAAAGACCAGGTAACAATGATAATACTTTAATTTTTAATGATGGGGGTGCTTCTTTTTTATTCTTTTTTTTGTGAAATATAGTTGACATGCAATGTTATATTAGTTTCAGGCAGATGACACATGATTCAACATTACTATACATGACACAGTGCTCTCACCATGAAAGTGTAGTTACCATCTGTCATTATGCAATGCTATTATAATATTATTGACTATATTCCTTATGCTGGACTTTTCATCCCCATGACTTATTTATTTTATAAACTGGACGTCTGTAACTTTTCATCCATTTCACCTATTTTCCCCATCCCCCACTCCTTCCCCTGTGGCAGCCACTGGTTTTTTCTCCATATCCATGAGTCTCTTTCTGCTTTTGTTTGTTCATTTGTTTTGTTTCTTAGATTCCACATATGAGATCGTACAGTATTTGTCTTTCTCTGACTTATTTCACATAATACCTTCAAGGTCCATCTATGTTGTCTGGATGTGCTTCTTTGAGGAGCATTCCAGAGACAGGGACTACATGGTTTGTTGGGGTTTATATGGGTTTTGCATGGAGGCATAATGATGTGATGGGCTCCATGAGAGGCTGAGCATATAGGCGATGGATAAGACATACTCTCTCCCACTGAGGAGGTCACAGACAAGGAAACAGATAGCAATGTACGTCTCTCTTTGTCAAGGACTATAAAAGGGATGTGAGTACAGTGTATGGATGCTCTGAGAAGGCAATCCCAACTTGGCCTGGGGGTCTGGGGAAAGTCATGCCAAGGAGGTTATGTCTGAGCTTCCAAGGTCATGAGGAAGAGAAAAGGCATTCCAGAAAGAGAAAGAGCCAAGACAGAGTCCTGATGTGACAAGACGGAGGCAGAGAAGAGGGAAGATTCAGAGAGGCTGGAGTGAGGGCACAGGGAGCCCATGCTGGAGGGGAGCTGGGCTGGGAGGTAACAGGTTTTATCCTCCCAGATGAAGAGTCAGCCCAGTCGCTAGGAGGCAGAAGAGAAGAAAGAGGTGCAGAATTTTTCTTAGGGATATAAGAGTGGCATTGGAGGACAGATTGGGGCCAAGAGAAACTCAGGGCTGAGAAAGTATCTCTTATCCCCCCTCTTAGTCTAGTGTATGGGAGTGATGGCCCAAGTTGGTATCTCAACTTTGGGGAGTTCCTTAATTTCTCTGTGTGTTAGTTTTCTAAATGGGAATAATAAAATCCACCTCACAGATTTGTTATGGGAATTAAACGAGATGATATTTGTTGTCTATAGTATCTCAATACAAGTTAATGATTAATATTATTAGTACAAATATTAGTTCATTACCTTGAATTGATTTCCACTGTTTTCTGACTCAGAGGGTACTTTTGGGGCACCACTTACCACCACCTGTCCCTTCCCTCTGATCTCCCATCCATACCAGTGAGAACTGACCATCCTTTTTTATTTTTAATTTTGTAAATGTTTATTTTTGAGAGACAGAGACAGACAGTGTGAGTGGGGAGGGGGAGAAAGAGGGAGATACAGAATCTGAAGCAGGCTCCAGGCTCTGAGCTGTCAGTGCAGGGCCCGACGTGGGGCTCGAACTCATGAGCTGTGAGACCATGACCTGAGCCAAAGTGAGATGCTTAACAGACAGAGCCACCCAGGGGCCCCTGCACTGAACGTTCTTGATGACAAAATCCAAGTGACATTGCTTCTCTTGAAACACAGTGTTTGCATACGGCAGCTGCTTAATACATGCTTCCTAGCTATATGCCAGGCAGAACAGTCCAATTTTCCAGAGGCGGTCCCAGACCGTTGGAGGTGGAAACCTGGCTACAGTTCCAGTGGAATTCCTGTCCCATCTGATCAATCTCTGCTCACCTGCCCAAGAGAGCTCTTTTAATTAGAATCCAATAAAGGGAGGACGTGATATATAAGAAACAATGAGGAGCAAACAAACAAACAAAACAAAACAAAAACCCAAAAAACCAAAAACAGTGACACATAGAGTTAAATCTTAACAATAGAGTTGTGAGTCTTCATATATTTAGAAAAGATGTGTCCAGTACAAGAAGGATAATATTTCAAAAAATTAATAGCGGGGCGCCCGGGTGGCTCAGTCGGTTAAGCGTCCGACTTCGGCTCAGGTCATGATCTCATGATTCGTGGTTTCGAGCCCCACGTCAGGCTGTGTGCTGACAGCCAGCTCAGAGCCTGGAGCCTACTTCAGATTCTGTGTCTCCCTCTCTCTGACCCTCCCCCGCTCACACTGTCTCCCTCTCTCTCTCTCTCTCTCTCAGAAATAAATAAAAAATAAAAAAAGAAATTAATAGCGATCTGGAACCAAAATTTAAACAAAATCTGAGTTGGAGGTAGCTGACAGGAAGGAAAAAAGAAGTAAGAGTGTGCATTGTTTTGTGATAGGAAAGCAAGGTTGGGTTCCAGATACTGATTAACTTTTTAGTTTGGCAGAAACGTGTAGGTTTACATGTTTGTTAAAAGACGGAAGGCAATGAAAAGACATGGAGAAAACTTAACTGCATACAGCTAGGTGAAGGAAGCCAGCCTGAAGCTACACACGATCCGATTCCAGCTACATGACCTTATGGAAAAAACAAAACTGTAGAGATGGTAAAAAGATCAGTGGTTGCCCGAGCTTGTGGGGAGGGAGGGGACGAATACGTGAAGCACAGGGGACTTTTGTGACAGTGAAGGCATTCTATATGACGCCGCAATAAGGAATACATGTCATTATACATTTGTCAAAAGCCACAGAACATAACCACCAGTTGGGAGCCTGGTAGTTAATAATGTATTGACAGAGGCTCGTCAGTTATAACAAATATACCACACCAGTGCGAAATGTTAGTAATAGGGGAAACTGGAGGCTGGAGAGGGAACATAGGGGAACTCTATAGTTTCTGCTCAATTTTTCTATAAACCTAAAATGGCTGTAAAAATAGTTTTACTCTTTTTTTAAAAAGAAAATCAAAGACACACACTAGGAAATTAGAAGTAGGCTACTTTCAACTGCCTTGCCACTAAATGGGAGGAGAAAATAATTTTAAAAATCTGGATTGATCCAATGAAAATCGGGGGTGGGGAACAAATTAGAGGAGCTAAACACCCAATTTCTGCAATTCTGAGATGGGGAAACTGAGGCCCAGAATGGCTTTGTGATGGTCATCTACACAAGTGGGGTTACGCAGGACTTAATCTGACCCCTTCTATGACCCTATAGACATAGAATTCCCGCAACTGCCTTGAAGACTGCCAACATGCTTATGTCTGCGGTTAACTCCATTTATATAGAATGTCAGGCACAGAGGGGCCTGGTTCATTTCATATTCTGTTTAAGTGAAGGTTGCCATGGATACCATATATAGTCATCCAATTTTCTCAGAATTAAAATGCATGCGGTAAAACTGGTTTAAGGAGAAAAGTAGGCCAAACATAATTTAAATTTATTCAATGATGGGTCCTGAGTGGGGAGGAAGGCACTCCAGGATCCATCAAGGGCCTCAATGTGTCAGTCCTTGCTCAGAACTGCAGAGACATAGGGGCTTGAAGAGAGGGACGAACTCTTACTTGACCATAAGGAAGACCTCTGGAAGTGCCTCTTTCGTTTAAGCCCGGGATATTCACCTGCTCTCTGTCTCAAGAAAGCAGTGCAGAGAATGTTTATGCAGCAACAGTAGGAGAATAAAAGCCTTCATTTGAGTCCTCTGAGGATTCGATCCTGCATGACTGGCAGCCATGAAATTAAATTAGAATCCTTTCCTGTATCCTTTGTCATTGCAAAGACCTGGGTAATTTCTTAACTCGCAGAGGTCAGCCCTTCAAGCAGGGGGGTTAGCTGACTGTGGAGCCGGTAGGCCTGCTGTTTACATCCCTGCTCTGGCGTATCCTGGCTGTGACAATTTGACTAGTCACTCGATAGCTGTGTAAAATGGAAATGGGTTGTAATGACGTCTACCTCTACCCTGAGAGGAGTCAATAAGAAAATGCAAATAACGAGCGTGGCACAGAGCAAATGATCATAAATATTAGCAGTGATACGGTCATTATTAATATTCATCTCGTCCCTGGAAAGGGGCTGCTACCAGACCCTACATTGGGATCTAACTGACGTTGAATTAATACCATCCCTACCCGGAGTTGGTTGGAGTTTTGCACAGCCTTGTATTCATTTCTTCCTTTTCATTTGGAGTGTCTGCTGTTTCAGAATATCTGAGGCAGCAGGCCCCGGGTACCCGACCATATGTCCACCCCATTCCGAGAACGCTCTCCCAGAATCTGCCGCTTGTGATGTGGAAATGCATAAATGCAGAGCAGGCTTTGCCTTGGTGGTGGAGCATCTGGGTGCTGCTGATACATGTCAGATGTCAGCACATTTGCTCCACCACTCCCTGCTGGCCTATCCCGGCTCCGGCTGGCTTTGCCGTTCTCATTCCCTTGCTTCCCAAGAGAACGCTCCTTAACCTCTCCGCTTTCTGTGTTTCCTGAACTGCTACTTGTTTCCAGGCCTCATCAGCAGGGCTCACCCCCGGGTGACAGGTCTGGCGTTGACGACCCAGCCATTTGGGCCAGGGCCTCTTCGGGACCATCAGGGCTTCCCTGTTCCTGCAGTTACTGGACCCATCACCTTAGCATCCCCTCCCTCCCTCCCTCCTCCTAGAAGGTTCTCTTTTATCTGGAGGGAGGGATCTGGACATTATCTCACAGGTACGCTTGTGAAAGCGAGTCTGCCACAGGGATTTATTTGTTCAAGCTTATTGGCTTTTCAGAGGCAATCTGGTTGTAATTTCAGCAGCAGACTCTTGGTTTGGCTACTTTATCCATCATCCTTCATTTTGCAATGTTCCCCAGTCACCGCTTTGCAAGCTGTCTCTTTCTGTTTGGGTAATTCCTTTTAAGACATACACCCAAACACACCATTACACATCCATGCACACGCACACTCACACTCACGTAGAGACATACAGGAGTCCATCCGGTGTGAGCTGGCCTCACATTCTAGTGAGATGGGGCTCTAGATTTCATTGCCCACAAACATTTGTCCTTAATAGTGATGGTTGCTTCTGATAGCCATGATTTAGGCCACTTTCAGTTTCCCTTCCAGTTCGCATTTTCTTCCACATTTCACAAGGCTCGTTAATTCAAGCCTGTATTTTCTGATCTGCATCTTGTTTATAAGACTCTTCAGTCCCCCTTTGGAAGAGAAAGAGAAGAAGAACACAACATGTTACTAATCAACAAAATTCTAGGTGAAACTCAGATTTTAAAATGGAATTGGACAGGGCGCCAAGGAACTCTCCCGTAGGAAATGATCTCGAGCTGGCCAAGAGTGGAGGCCGTGAGTAAGAAGTCTGTTCCCTCTTGCTGGGTCTCTAAGAATAGCTTGACTGGGTGGGGGTCAGACCGCTCCCCGTTCATTCATATAGAACTTGGTCCCACAGGCCTTGGTACAGAAACTCTCTGTTACCTTGATATTTTGAATATTACATCTGAATGGCTCCTTGTTTGGGCCCTGACTTTTTTTTCCCACCTCCATTAACTCAACTCCACAGGCGGAATCCGCACTTAATAAAACAACTATTGGCTGATGGTACAAGTCACTGGAGCCTTAGAGTTCTTCCTGGCTTTGTTTTTCTAAAAAGTACCCATGACTGTAAGCCAAGCAAATCAGCATATACCCATGGGCTTCCTTGGGAGAAATTAAAACAAGCCAGGCAGCGGGATGGAGAATCAGCCCGGGAGCCGAAAAGAAATCTAACAAACTCTGTGCCGCTCTTCTCTTTCCCCTTGGTGAGATCTTACTGAACATCCTGGAAAGTTGTACGGGTGTTTGTGGTGGGCCAGATGGCCTCCTTGGTTGAACTGGGATGCGGTGGACCTGACTGAAAGGAGAGGAACCTGCTTTGAGTGGGTCAGTGTGCTCTAACGGATAGAGCTGAACCCCGGCACAATTAAGAAATGGGTGAAGAATTACATAGCTGTCCTCTAACTTTGGTCTTCTTCCTTCTCTTGGGCATTCAAGGGCACCCACTGGCCTTGATGCTTGTAACTTGGCCACCATGGTCCTCCCTTGTCCTCAGGGGATAGGTTCCAAGCCCCTCAGTGGATGCCTGAAACTGCAGAGAGTGCCGAACCCTACACACACTATGGGTTTTTCTTCTACACATACATACATACCTATGATAAAGGTTAATTTGTAAACTGGGCACAGTAAGAGATTAACAACAATAACTGATAATAATAATATAGAACAACTATGGCAATATACTGTAATAAAGGTTATATGAATGTATTCTCTCTCTCAAAATATCTTATGGTACCGTATTCACACTTCTTGCGATGATGTGAGATGACAAAAATGGCCATGTGAGGGGGTGAGGTGAGGTGAACGGTGGACACACTGTGATGTAGCAGCATTGGGCTGCTTCTGACCTTCTGACAATAGATCAGAAGAAGGGCCATCTGCTTCCCTACCGTGGGTAACTAACTGAAACTGCAGAACGTAAAACCGTGAATAAGGGGGTCTACTGTTTTTGAAGGAACCCTGAGCGTCCTCTCCCAGCCAGATGTCCTTGCCCCTTAACTTTTCCATCTTACTGTGCTATATTGGGACTTCCCTCTCACTGGGAAGCAAAACAAAGTAACAGTAAAGGGTATAGAGTTTGGTGAAACAAGGCCTAGGTTCCAATAAATCTTGTCTCTGCTACTTACTAGTTGTATGTCCTTGGGCTAGGGACCTCATCCCTCTGAGCTTTAGTTTCCCTGATCTCTTAAATGTGGATTTAGAATAGTGCCAATGTTGTATGGACATTATTAGAGGAAAATAATAGTAGAATAAGAACAGAGGAATACAAGTAGGAAAAAAACAATAGGATAAACTGAGATGATAAGTGCAAAGCACGGAGCCAGGATTAGAACCCAGGCTGTCTGACCAAAGAGACCATGTGCTGATGACTGAGTTCTACCACTGTCTCCAAAATAGATTTTACCAAGTCATCACAAGCGGGGCGCCTGGGTGACTTGGTTGAGCATCGACTCTTGACGTTGGCTCCGGATGTGATCTCACGGCCGTGGGGTTGAGCCCCAGGTTGAACTCCAGGCTGAGCGTGGAGGCTGCTTGGGATTCTCTCTCTCCCCCTCCTGCTGCCCCTCCCTCCACCTTCCACATGCAGGCACAGGCACCCCCTCTATATAAAAGTAAATAAATACTTTAAAAAACCATCATGAAATACGTGTTCATTGCAGTGCTATTCACAATAGCCAAAATGCGGAAACGATCAGGGCAACTGAGTTTTTGCCTTTCTCATTCCTCCATTACTAAGTATCATAATTTGGGCAAATTTGTGTTTTTATTATAACGGATACAAATGTACCAATAATACCAATAACAATAATAACAATATTTAACACTTACAGAATAAGTGAATGGCAGAGCCAGGATTTGAATCTGAAAGACTCAAATGAGGCCTTACTCTAACCATCAGGCTGTACTGCTCACACACAGTTGGTCTGTTATGTAAGTTCTCGTTTCATTAAACCCTCCTTATTTCTGATGCAACTGATGACATCTTTCTGTTTCCTGGCAAATAAGTTCAGTTCGGTTTTCTTCTATTTTATATCTTCAAACAGTCATTAGCTTTCCATGTTTCCATCCTAGCATCGATATGGCCCACAAAACACATCCAGAGTAAAATAAAAGTAAAAAAAAAAAAAAATGATAAGCATAGCTTTTGCATTCTAGCATCTTCTAATGAAGTATGATAAAATATCTCCGCTGATAAGTGTTGACACCTTGAGTAAATATTCCACTCTTCTGTCATTTTTATCCCCTTGCTCTGAGATTATGGCAGGAATGAAGGCCTCCCCTGGGCTCCCTGACAATATCCAACAATGAAACATATAAGTGGGCTTCATAAACATCAGCAAAAGTGATGGATTGTGAACATTAAAATGCTTAATGAAAGAAATAGCTGCTTCTATAATGTGACCCGTTTACAAAGTCTGTTTATTGATTGAAGGGACGAGATCAATATTTTAACTTCATCTTATACCCCAAAGAACCACAAAACCATAGGAGGAAGGCTGAAGCCTCTGACAGGGTGATGATTTTAAATGGAACTAAGCAATTGGCGTGGCTAAACAATTCGCTTGAACTGCTGTTTTGATTTAACAGAGCGCTTGTCTGACTGAGATGGCCAATCAGCTCTGCCCAATTGTAAAGTTAAGACATGGGGTCCAAAAGGAAATATGGTACTTGGTCCAATTATTTTTAAAATGACTCTTTTATCAATTCCCGTTTTCTTCCCATCTGAATGTGTTTGGGAGTCTCAGGGAAGCAATTAATTTGTAACTGAATCTGCGTAGGTAAGAAATATTGTTATCAACTCCCTATAATGACAGTGATAGCCCACTAATTGAGCTCTGACTATTTAACATCCATCATTAGGGAAATATTTTAGTGTGGTAGTTGAGTGGGTGGTTTTTGTGGCCAGTTCCACCCACCGTGTGGCTGTGAGCAAATGGCTTGGTCTCTTTGCGTTTGGTTCCCTGCTCTGTAAATCATAACCCCGATGCCATAGGATTATTGTTAAGGAGTAAATAAATTCATACGTGTAAGGGGTTTCAAAGAGTGCCTGAAACTGGGTATAAGTTGACTGGTTTTTTTTTTTTTTTAATGTTTGTCAGCATTGTCTAAGTTTTGTGTTATTATCCCTGTATTACAGTGAAAGGAAGTGAAGTTCAGAATGGTAAATAATTGGCCCAAGGTCTCACATACAGAATGAGCAGCTGCTTTTCCTTCTCCAGATGCTCAGGCAGTATTGTTATGTGCTGTGGAAAGAATTAAGACAATCCTTTTTTTTCTATATCTGGCACCCTGCAATGATTAATATTTGAGATACTTGGTACATGATTGGATTTGCATTTCCCCAGATGGTAAATAACACATTCGTGAATGTGGTGGAGGTCTAACTACGAGAGAATGTGGGGGGTATGTATTGAGATACTAGAAGGAAAAAAAACCCCACTGTGAATGATGACATTCATGTTATTCTAATGTACATTCTTCATGGCATTTACGTGACCACACGTGTCAAGCTAGCAAGTTCTACCATTGCAGGTTTGACTATCTTTTTTTTTTTTTTTTTTAGAGAGAGAGAGAGAGGGAAAGAGTGCACATGAGCAGGGAGAGGGGCAGAGAGAGAGAGAGAGAGAGAGAGAGAGAAACTCTTAGGTAGGCTCCACGTCAGCATGGAGCCCGATGCATGACTTGATCCCACAACCCTGGGACCATGACTTGAGCCAAAATCAATATTTGGGCACTCAACCGACCGAGCCACCCAGACACCCCACGTTGGACTGTCTTATTACCTGTCGTCTGATCTGTCTTTTACAACAAGTTTTTCTTCCCCATTTGGGATTCAATTCAGTTGCCCTTTAGAGAATTGTAGCCCCTGAGTCTCAAATGCCTTCAGTTTCATTAAGGTGTTGTTGCCTTGATTCCATTTCATAGGCATAAATGTTAGCCCACTACTCAACTGCTGATTTGTGTCTCCTGAATTTGACTTTCTGTGAAATTTTCCCCAACACCCTTGTTGTTGGGGAAATTTACGATCTTCATCTTTGTTACAATTCTTTTTCATTTTCAGTCTGTCTCTTCAAAACAAAAATCAGCACAGAGTATATATTCTTATGAAAAAAGCACTGAATCAGACAAGGTCAGGGTCTCATTGGTATGAAAACCGAGAATCTTGTTCAAAAGGACATTGGAAAGTGTTTCTGTGAAGTGTCTTTTTTGTTTCAAAAGTCAAAGAGGAACAAGTTATTGGCTCTAAATGGTTCTGCCCTTGTGAATTCAAGACACCTTAATATTTAGGTGGCATAGAATATTATTAAGAATAACAGGATGTCTCTAGCTCAGGCAGGAAACCGTTTTCAAAAAGTGTCAGGGCTCATTGTACAAAAAGATTATAATTACAAATGGTAATGGTGGATTCCACTTCGGGTTTGGAGGTGAATGAAGGCAGCTTGGAGACTATCGGGGTTTCCTGTTTTGAATTCAGGAGAAGCCAAGACTTTTGTAAATATTTTTAGACGTAATGTTTGTGGAAGGCAAAGAATACTAACCCAGAATGTTGGATAGCACAGCTAAATGCTGGTTTGTGCATTCTAAGTAATTTAGACTATTGGACAGAGTACTGAACTCCTGTTGTCTTTCCTTCATTTCTTGCCTAAAAAGGGCAATGGTGAGAAAATGACTTTAACCAGAATATTCAACAAGTATTTATTAAACGCCTGTGGTACAAACAGCATTCTGCAGAAGGCACTTCTATTAGACCCAAGAGAAGCAGAGGATAAAATACATACTCCTGCACATTTAATAGGGGACAGAAGAATAATAAAGTTACAAAGCATGGAAGAACCTGAGAATAATTCCCTAGTAATATATGATAACCATATGGCTTACAGCTTTCAAGGCATTCCCAAATGTCACCTTTGCAGTGAGAATGTCCCTAGCTCCTCTATATACAAATGGCATCAACCATGTCACAAACCCTGTCTCTGTCGCCCTGGCTTGTTCTGCTTTTCTCCATCACCTCTTGGCTTATTATATAATTTTGTCATCTATCTTACCACACCGCCTACCTGTAAATGTAGCCTTCATAAAATCAGGGGAGTTATGCGTTTTGCTCCTTGTTGAATCCATAGCAGGTACCTGGCACATAGTACAAGTTCAAAAACACTTGCTTAATAAAGTGTTTAATAGTGGGTGTCGGACTACATGTTAGTGCTGAAAATTTCCTAAGTAATTTCGGCAATGTTAATGAGGAAAAGCTTCTTGGAAGAAGTGGCCTGTGCACCTTTCAACCCAAAACAAATTGATTTGATCAAACATACTGATTACAACATAAATTTGGGGTTCTAAACCAAACCCTGCCTCTATTTTGCTATGTGACCTAATCCAAGACACTTAACTTTGGTTTTTGTGGGTCTCTGAAGACATTTATACCTGGAGCCAAGGACTTTTGGCTGTAAATGAGTTTAGGGAAAAAAAAACTTTGAAAAGAATTACTGCATTCTGTTCTTAGTCTCTCCTGGCCAAAACTGAAGCAGCAGATATTCAAGGTGATTCTCTGCACAATGGTCGTCTTTGTTGATGTGCTTTGAGTATGTTGGGGGGCGGGGGACTGAAATAAATTCATGAAGAAAAGTTCCTTCCCACTTATGGCGGTGGGGTCCCCTTCCTGCCTTCTCAGGGTCCTCATGATGCCCTTTAGCTTTTCCAAAAGCCCTGTGCGGCACCCATCCAAGGCTGCCTGCTCCCGAAGTAACCCACACTCAAAAATTATGTCTTCCTGTCCTTTGCTCTCCAAGCAAAAATTCTGCCGCCCCAGTCTTCTGCCAGTTAGGACTGAATTCTGATGAGCTAATTCCCTCTAGGGTGGGAATGACAGATTGTTGGCTAGGCTAACCTTCTGTTTTCCTCACTGCCAAAGCGAGGCCTGATGCTAAAGAAGGAATTGGGAGGGAAGGCAGCTTAGAATATCCAGCGCCCAGAATCTGCCTGAACTTTTACTATATTAAATTATTTCAACCACAACCAGGTAGATGATATTACTCTCTGAGGAACTAAAGTTCAAGAGAGGTAAAGAATGGACAGACTCCAAGAGTTTCTGTATTATCACACCACTGCACCAAATAAATGAGCCTAGAAATAGAATTCTGGATTCTCTAGCAGACTTCTGGGGCAATATTTTGGGCTGTGACGAGCCTATGTAGCATCCTACGTCAGCCACGTAAACTCTGGCTGTGACCTTCGGTGAGTAAGCACTGTGACCTTGAGAGAATAACTTAACTTCTCTCACAGCTTTTGTGTCCTCACATGAAAAATGAGGAATGGTAGTAGTGTCTGGTTTACTTACGTCTTGCTTGTAACAATCACTCCGAAACTTCGTTGCCTAAAACCTCAAGTCATCCCTATGGGTCAAGTATTTGGGTGTGGCTCAGGGTCTCTCTTGGGGTCTGCAAGTCATCCGAAAGTGTGATGGGAGTTGAAGGATCCACTTCCAAGATGGCTCACTCAGATAGCTGGAAAGTTGGTTCCTCCCTGTGCCAGCGTCTCTCCACACAGTTGCTTGAGTGTCTTCACAAAATGGGAGTAGGCTTCACCCAGGGCATGCAATCCTAGAGACCGAGATGGAAGTTGCAGTGATTTTTATGCCTCCCCTTGAAAGCTCTATGCCATCACCCCTGCCATGTTCTACTGATCATCCAAGGCAGTCTCTACTTCAGTGCGGAGGGGACGAGACAAGGGCCATCTTGGACGTTTCTACAACAGTGTCTACCCCACAGGTTGTCAGAAGGATTAAATGAAACAACCCATGTTCAACCTGGAAACATGATAAATAGTGAATAAATGGTAGCTATTTTTACAAAGTGCTGAAGGCCAGCCAATACCAAGTCTAGTTCTGACTCTATGCTTTGCCCCACAATTTATTCTACTGGATGTTAACAGAAGACTCCCTTCTGAAATGCTTGAGCCCTCATTAGAACCCAACAGGAAAAAAAAACCCAGAAAGCCACAGAACTCAGGCAAAACAGCAGCAACAACAAACACCAGTTCAATGAACACACGAAGCGAACAACATCTGGGGGCCGGGCTTCCGAGGACCAATGGCAGCTGGTTGACCCTGGCAGTCTGAACAGTGCAACCAGCCTGGGGAGCACCGGAGCACCTTGCCACTACCTCCTAAACAGCAACAGCAACAACAAAAATATCTCTATCTCTATCTTTATCTTGCAGGTGTTATCGCTTAAATAGCGTAGTATAGTGTTTTCCAACTTGTATTCTGGGACGTAGTACTGTAAAAAAAATGGTAATCGGTGGATCTCAAAAACAGCTTTATGGTCCAATACATTTGAAAAGGCTGTCTATTCAATGCTTTTTTAGAGACTTGCAGTGCACATTTTGTGGCGTTAAGGACTCTAGGAAGCCCTATAGGTAAACAATAGCAGAATTAGAAGGAAAAAAACTTGAGTAGATTTGACCCAGCATTTTGCAAACTTGTTAGAGCACAACGTGTACTTTTTTTTTTTTTCCTCCTGCTGCAGGTGTAAGCCTCCTATTTGGAAGCATTGCATAAGCCACTAAAACTTTTTGGCCCTTAGTTGCTTCATGATGAGTATAATGAGTATAATATGGATAACACACGCTTCATAGGGCTGTTGAGAAATAAGAAAGGTATCCTGCTTGGCATTTGGGTCCCAGTAAGAGCTTGGACTTGACCGTCAGGGCTTGACCCAGCTCCACCTTGAAGGATCTGTTTGACCTTGACCAAGTTCCCTTCCCTTCCCTTTGGTTTCTTGCCCCTAAAGCAAGAAGAACTGCACCTGTCCCATAGCTTTAACATGGGGATAAAATAAAAGGGAGCCTGTGAAATGCCGAGCCCTTGCTTGGCACGCTGTGAGGGCTCGCTCTTTGGAGGGCGCCCGTGTGGCCAGAGGTCACAGAGCTGCCGTGACAAGGTGAACCCATGAACCCTAGCCCACCGGCCTCAGAGTGCATGTGTTTCCCCCTCTGTCGGGCCATGCAAGCAGCAGAGATGAGATGTGGTCATTTTCAGAGTGGCTCTGGGAGAGGATTGTGTCGGCAGTTGGAGACAGGTGGGTGGCAACAATTCCGGAGAGCTTCCCAGAAGCGGTGGGGTTGCAGGAAGATATTTAAAGACAAGGAGGCAGGTGGCTGGGCAGATGGGGGTGGCGGGGTTTGCACACTCCGAGGACAGCCGGGACAACGGCTTAGAGGCGTGCGTGGCGGCGGCTGCAAGACGCCAGCTTTGTTGGAACAAAGCAGCAGGTGAGGACCATAGAGAGTCCACACTCTGAGCACCCAGGGAGGGCCGAGGCAGAATAAAACCCTTGGCGGGGAGAATGCCGCCCCATTTGCCTTTTTCAATCAATCAGCCAACAATTGAGGGACAGACCCCGAAGGGAAGCCCTCGGTTTTTCCCACCTCCCCCACCTTCTCCCAAGCAATGGCTGCACAGATAACAGTTTAACTTCTGAGACCTTCTCCTCCCTCCCGAAGCCGCAATCAGCCGTACAGAAATTTATTTTTATTATCGAGCTCCTGTTGCTGCTTTTGCCATCACTGCAGATCAGTTTGGGTTTTGTCTCCCAGCCCAAGTGCTTTTCATATTTTCCAGATCACTCCAAAGTCTGTATGTGCTGCCTGGAGCAGGTTTAAGGAACAGTCCAAGATTTCTTTCTGAATAAGCAGTTATTTGTACTTTGTTTTGCTATTCTTGGTTACTGAAGAGAAACAGTGACATAAAGAAAGCACTGGTAACACTTAGCATTGAGCAGCACAAATGTCAATGGTAGTGACTTTGCAAATAAATAGTTACATTGTCAGGCGCACAAGAGTCTCATTGAGGAAATCTGTGCAGTGGCGGCTAGCAGGGGTTAACACTTTAGGCACAATGTAATCAAGGCAAGACTGTAAACTTTGTACAAAGTGACCTCGGAATGTACTAAAAGCAAATGCCAACCAAGGATCCCAGGATATATTTCCAGACCAGTCACAATGCATTGGAAAGAAGGAGGGGGCTAGAGAAGAGGGAGGGGGGAGAATCTGATAGAAACATTGTTCATGGTGACATGGAGAACGTTTCCTTAATTGTTTCAGTGATTATGGCAAAGCCAGTAATACTCTGTTTCATACTCTGTTTTCATCATGGTTCTACTCAAAGCCAAGAGCTTTTTTTAAATGAGATGTAAAATCCATTTACCACTTTGCACTATTTTTTCTTGCAAAGGATGTTATTGTAAAGAAACTAGAAACTCTCTGGCAATAACTTACGTTACTAAATACTTAGGACTCCCACCACCGTCTTCCCAGAGATTTTGGCAGATGACAATGTGGGCGAAGCCTGTCTGTCCTCCCTCCCTGTCTTGGGTTGCCAAATTTAGCAAATAAAAGTACCGGATACCTTATTAAATTTGAATGTCAGATAAACTACAAATAATTTTTTAGTCTAAGTATGTTCTGAACATTGCATGAGACCTACTAAAAATTATTTGTTGTTTATTTGACATTCAAATTTAACTGGGTATCCTGTATTTCATCTGATCACACCATTCCAATTGACTATGGATGTATATAGGTTTATTTCTGGACTCTCTATTCTTTTGATCCATATGTCTATCTCCATGCCTGTATAACACAGCCTTGATTACTCTAGCTTTGTAATAAGTTTTGGTATGAGAAAGCCTGAGTCTTCCAACTTTGTCGTGTTTGTTAAAGACTGTTTTGACTATCCTGGGCCCCTTTTATTTCTACATTCATTTTATTTCTGCAAATAAGCCAGCTGTGATTTTGATACAGATTGCATTAAATCTGTGGGTCAATTTGGGGAAGATTGCCACCTTAATTTTATTAACTCTTCCAATCCATGAACATGGGATGTCTTTCCACTTATTTAGGTCTTCTTTAATTTATTTCAGTGATGCTTTGTGGTTTCCCATGTACAAGTTTTATAATTTGTTGTTGTTAAGCTTATTCCTAAGTATTTTATTCTTTTTAATCCTATTTTAAATAGAATTTTCTTAATCTCATTTTCAGATTGCTCATTGCTAGTGTATAGCAATAAAATTGATTTTGGTATGCTGATTGCTATGACATTTAAGATTGCAAGTTTGAAACACCTCTGTTCTAGTGAGATATAACTTACATTCTGATTGCCTGCTACAAGGATATTAACTTTTCTGAGAATTTTACTAGCTTGGCTCTTTGGTATTGGCTAAGGAACTGTAAACATATAACCTGTCAGACTGTGGACTGTTGATAGAAGTGGAGAGAAGCAAGCCCCCCACAGGCAGATATGTTGACCTTCAGTACGGTAACTGCCAGCTTCTCTCACTAGACCTTCAGACTCTAGGGTCTTTGCACAGTTCTCTCTCTAAAGCACAGTGTGGTGCCTGCTTTAAGTATGTTGCCTGACTCACCGACTAAATGGAGGGGAAAAAATGGAACTGCTCAGCAGACAGAGCTCAGTGGAATCTAATTTTGCCTCAGGGCCTTGCAACCTATTGTGGTCTATTATCTATATGACCACACTATGCTATTTTTATTGCTGTCACTTCTTAGTACTTTAAAAAAAAAAATGCTGTATAGCATATTGTCCTTTATTATTCTTGGTCAAGACTGTCTTGACAATTTTTTACTTTTTAATATCCTTGTCATTACTGGGTCCCTGGTGGGACTTTGACTGGATTCAATAACATTTTATATTAGTTTGGGAAGGATTTTATTTTCATGATTGTTTTCTAATCCAAGATTTTGGTATGTCTTTCCATTTATTCATGACATATTTTACTTCCTTTAATAAAATTTTACTGCTTTCTTTATATAGGTCCTAGACTTCCATAGCTAAATTTGTTCATGACACTATTTTTAAAGAATTTGTTTTGTAATCTCTCTCTATATAACTCATTATTACTAATAGAAAGAGAAGTTATTGATTTTTTAAAAATACTTATTATGTGCTCAGCCACTCTACCAATTCTCTTGTTAGTTTTAATTTTTTAATTGAGTCATTTGGGAGTTCTATGCATAAAAGTATACTATATGCACAAAAAATAACTTTGCCTTTTCTTTTCCAATATTTAAAATCTTCATTTGCTTTTCTTGTCTTATTACATAGTTAGAACCTCCCAAATAATGATAAATAATAGTGTTGATATGTTTGTTTACCTCTTATTGAAGTCAGGATTATTTGCTCTTAAAAATTGTGTAGCCAATACAAAACAATACAAATACAAAACAGGAAATACAAAACAGGAAAATAAACTATATACCCCTTTTGGACATAGCAATCATTATATGTAGGATATACATATAACAATGAATAATTCTCTGAGAGCAGAGTAAGCTTGAGTCTCCATGGGATAGAAGTAGAGACTTGAAGGAATTTTGCATTCCTTAAATTCTTAAAAGAAGTGATGGGCGAGAGGAGCCAGGAAGAATCTAATCTATCCAAGATGGCAGATTAAGAGTTCAAAGATTAGGAACAGCTGGGGAGAACAAGAGACTAGCGATCAGAAAGCAGGATTTTCTTGGGCAAGAGCCAAGAAAACCAGCTGGGAGGTGACCACTATGTCAAAACAGGTTTCTGCAGAAGCCAGAGAGGGAATGTGACTCTCTAATAGGGAAGAATCTTAAAGATTAATAGAAAGTCAGACAAGCAGCTTCTAGAACAGAGTTTTTCAAGCTTTAAAAATATGACCTGTCATCTTCCAATCAGTGTCGCAGAGTCCTTTGCCTAGCACAGTGACTTGTATACAGTTGGTCACACACACAAACACACACACAGACACACACACACATATAGCGTGTGTGTGTCTGTGTGTGTGTGTGTATTAGCATGTATGTACCTCTCTCTCTCTTACTCAAAACTAGGCATTAAAAATTTTTTTTTAAATTTATTTCTAGGAGAGAGAGAGAGAGAGAGAGCGTGAGCAGGGGAGGGTCAGAGAGAGAGGGAGTCACAGACTGAAACAGGCTCCAGGCTCTGAGCTGGCAGTAAGCACAGAGCCCGAAGCGGGGCTCGAACCCACGAACCGCGAGATCATGACCTAAGCGAAAGTCAGACGCTCAACCGACTAAGCCACCCAGGTGCCCCTAAATTTTTTTTTTTTAAAAAGAAACTATAAACAATAAAGCCCGTGGTATTGGTTTTCTAGAGCTATCATATCAAAGTGCCACAAACTAGGGTGTTCACAGTAGACATTTATTTTCTCAATGTTCTGGAAACTAGAAGTCTGCAGTCAAGGTGTTTGGCAGGGCCACACGTCCTCCTAAACCTGTATGTGAATACTTTCTTGCTTGTTCCTGGCTTCTAGTGGTTTGTCAGCAAAATCTGGGATTCTTTTGTTTGCAGATGCATCACCCCGATCTTCTGTCTTCCTGTGATATTTTCCCTGTTTCTGTCTTCACATGGCTATCTTCTTTCATTTCTTTTTTTTAACATTTATTCATTGTTGAGAGATAGAGAGAGACACAGCATGAGCCGGTGAGGGGCAGAGAGAGAGGAGGACACAGAATCCAAAGCAGGCTCCAGGCTCTGAGCTGTCAGCACAGAGCCCAATGAGGGGCTCGAATTCATGGACTGCAAGATCATGACCTGAGCCGAAGTCAGAGGTTTAAGTGACTGAGGCACCCAGGCACCCCTGTCACATGGTTATCTTCTTATACGGACACAAATAATATTGGATTAGGGGCTCACCCTGCTATGACCTTATCTTTTTAATTTTTTTAATGTTTATTTATTTTTGAGAAAGGGGGGCGGGGAGGAGCAGAAAGCAACAGAGACACAGATTCCAAAGCAGGCTCCAGGCTCCACACTGTCAGCACAGAACCCAAAGCAGGGCTTGAACCCAGGAACTGTGAGATCATGACCTGAGGGAAGTTGGACGCTTAACTGACTGAGCCACCCTGATCTTATCTTAATTACATCTGCAACAGCTCCATTTCCAAACAAGGTCACGTTCAGAGGTTGGGGAGGGGGAGTGGTTAGAATTTCAAGGTATCTTTTTTGGGTGACACAGTTCAACCTGTAACACTCCCCTTCACTCTTTAGTCTAACAACTTAGTACGTATGTTAGAGAAAATTCTGCATGTATTTACAAATGTATGAGTATAACATGTATGTGTGTTTGTACGCAAACATGTCATATATTACCATACCATACGTGTTGTTTGACATCCGCTTTTTTTTTGTTGTTGTTGTTTATTTTTTTAATATTTATTTTTGAGAGAGGCAGACAGATAGAGCATGAGTGGGGGAGGGGCAGAGAGAAAGAGGGAGTCACAAAATCTGAAACAGGCTCCAGGCTCTGAGCTGTCAGCACAGAGGCCAATGCAGGGCTCAAACTCAGGAGCCATGAGATCATGACCTGAGCTCAAGTCAGACGCTCAACCTCTCTGAGCCACCCAGACACCCCAGATAATTTGCATTTTATTTTAAAAACATTTTATTGTGGCAAAATATACCTAACAACAAATATACCATTTTAACTATTTTTTAAGTGTGCATTCAGTGGCATTAAGTAGATTCATGATTTATGCAAGCATCACCACTGTTTCTAGAATTTTCCATCATTCCAAACAGAAACTCTATGTCCATTAAGCAATAGTTCCTCATTCTTCCCTTCTCCCAGCCCCTAGTAATCTCCATTCTACTTGCTGTCCCTATAAATCTGCCTGTTCTAGATACTTCACAGAAGTGGAATCATTCAACAGTTGTTCATTTTTCCCTGGCTCATTTTACCTAGCCCAATGTCTTCAAGGCTCATCCACATTGTAGCCTAAGTCAGAACTTCATTCCTTTTTATGGCTGAATAATATTCTATTGTATGTATAGACCACACTTTGTTTCTCTATTCATCCACTGGTAGACATGGGCTGTTTCCAAATTTTAGCTACTGTGAATAATGCTGCTGGGAACACGGGTGTACCAGCATCTGTCTGAGTCCCTGTTTTCAATCCTGACATATTGCCACTTAATAAAGTGTGGCCATCCCTTCAAGTCAGTACAGATAGAGCCACTCCATTTTTCTCCACCAGTTGCCTTGTATTCCACAGTATGAGACATTCTCTGGAAGTAAATTTTATCCTGCCTGGGTGGTGAAAGTGAAGAGAGAATCCAAGACCATATAATGCGAACATAGACTTTCTAAAAGTAGAGTGTATGGAACCCTGTGGTTTTACAGATGTACCCTTAGATGTCCACACATTTTCATTATAGAATGAAATTGTGTGCTTTTGTTTTTGAGATAATCTAAAGTATAGTTGTAAGCATCATTTGGATTGTCTGAATGACCAGCCATTAACCAAGTGTTGCCAACCAATGTTGGGGCCCTTGTTTACTGTGGCGTCGGTGACGGTCATACCAAGTCAAGGAGCAACGCAGAGAAACTAGAGATAAAACTAGTAAGTTCCCTCGGTTACAGACCCAGTGACATCATGTGTGCTGTAGGAAGGAAGGTGCCTAAGTGGTTTAAATAGAGAAACATGGTAGAAGAATGGGATCATCAGTAGTGAGAAGCCGAACAAAAAGAATCTATGATAGTACTGTTCCCACAACGATGTGGGGTTGGGGGAAGACTGCAATAATGTGGACCACAGAATTTGTCTAGAAATGTTTGAATATCATTTTTAAATTTGCTTTGCGTTTTGTCATTGCATACGTGCAAACTGTAAGTACAAGGAGTCTATAACTCGTTTTCCATTTATATATTTTAAAGTCCCATTCTTTGAAAGCTAATTTAAGTCAATAATAAGTTTTTATTCCCCATCAAAAAGTTCCAGACATTGCTCAAGTCTGAGAAACACTAACCTGGCAGTTAATGTGATGCAGAATTTCCAGACCTGGGCTGTTGAGATGGGAAATGTCAGCACAAACAGGAAAATAGGTCCTTGGCTGGAGAACATCAGCTTTCGAATGTGAATGCGGATTTATATGTAAATGTGCCTCTACTCCTAAGTCAGAATGAATGACTCATAACAAGGGGCATATGGGAAAGGCTGGGCCCAGGAGCTAGGCTGGTTTTCCTTCTTGCCCTGGTTCTACCACATCTGAACCCCAGCTGCCTCTTTTCTAAACTAGAGATTGATAGCAATTCCAAACTCACATGTTTGCTGTAAGGATTGTATTTAACATACTGAAAGCATCTGGGGAATTTGAGGGCTGTTCAGTGACAGCTACTGATATTACAGGGTCATTTGAGCTGTAGGTTTTGAGCATGTTCCATGAGCTTTATGTCATGCTTAAGACTTTTCCACACTTGGGAAAATATTCTAAGCTGGGTAACCAAACATTATACCTATAATCAGAGTAGTATTTGCTAACGCTATTATAGGATGCAAAAATACAAAGTAAAAACTCTAAGATTAAGATCTAATTAAGTGAATTCTTATCAACTTCTTCTGGTTTGTTAAATTTTACAAAGCAGGTATTTCAACCCTCAATGTTAGAACTATTTGGTAAAGCCTGCCAATCCACTTTTATACAGTATATTTTGTGGATTTGCCCCTGCATCCCTGGTCATGGCTATGACTGAAACATGAATGTCTGTGTGGATGTAAATGTATAAAATTGAGCTAAATCTACACCAAGTTCGGTTCATAAACTGGCAGCTTATTTTTGTATTTTATGAAAACCTTCACATCTGTTTGCTTTCTTGCGATTATTTTTATTCTACGAGTGGAACGTAAGAAGGGTACAGATTCTGGTCATTCTGAGTTTAGAAATAGTAATCAAATTTTAAACAGGTACATGGGCTGAAACAACATTAGTGAGGGGCGCCTGGGTGCCTCAATTGGTTAGGCGTCTGATTTCGGCTCAGGTCATGATCTCCCTGTCTGTGGGTTCAAGCCCCACTTTGCGCTCTGTGCTGAATGCTTGCTCAGAGCCTGTAGCCTGCTTCAGATTCTGTGTCTCCCGCTCTCTCTCTGTTCCTCCTCCACTTGCACTCTGTGTGTGTGTGTGTGTCTCTCCCTCTGTCAAAACTAAATTAAAAAATTTTTTAAATAAGAATTATTTTATTATTTTCCTTAGTGGAAAAGTGATGACAATCTATTGAAAGAGTTTGGAATTTTGCTTTACTTACAAATTCCATCTTGGCCCTTATTAGTAATAAAAATGTCAGGTAAGAAGGTTGGGGACATGCCTAATGGTGTCCTGCCTTAGCCACAGAGTCTGTCTAGGTCCCACCTCTACTACAGCCATATGGTCCACCCATCCTGCACCTACCCAGGGACTGAAGCATCCTCGCTGGCTTCCTTCCAAGCCACTCTCCAAGCAATATGTCAGAATGGCTTTCTTACCTGTAAATCAAATCATGTCACTCACTGCCTGCCTAAGGCTCTCCAGCCATTCCCATTGCACGTCGAATAAAATCCAGTTCTGACTGCAGTGCATACAGCCTACCGGATCTAGCCCATGCCTCCCTCTCCCCCCTCCCCGGACACCAAGGTCCCTCATGCTCACTGTGCTGCAGCCTCACACCTTTTCTTTCTTCAAATACTCCTAATTACATTCCCACTTCAGGGTCTTAGTGCCTGCCATGTCCTCTGCTCAGAATGCTCTGTTTTAATAGTTACTTCCTTCATGTGACTCAGCTAACTTGAGAGAAGCCTTCCTTCCCCACACATGCCATCACCCCAGGTCCAATCTTGTTTTATTTTCTTTAAAACACTCAGTACTCTGATGACACCCATACCACTCATGATAATTACCTTACGCTATAGTATCTCTCCCTCTAGAGTGTAAGCTGCAGGAGCGTCCTGTCACTCAGTGCCTAACATGATGTCTACACATAGAAGTCTTTTTTTTTTTTTTTAAATATTTTTTTATTTATTTCTAGGAGAGAGAGACAGCGTGAGCAGGGGAGGGTCAGAGAGAGAGAGAGAGACACAGACTGTGAAACAGGCTCCAGGCTCTGAGCTGGCAGTCAGCACAGAGCCCGACGTGGGGCTCGAACCCACACACCGCGAGATCATGACCCAAGCGAAAGTCGGACGCCCAACTGACTAAGCCACCCAGGCGCCCCAGAAGTCTTTTGATAACACTGCTTGAATGAATAAATGAATGAATGAAAAACCAAGTGCAGGAGTCACCTAAGTTCTAGTCCTGGCTTGGTTGCTGAGTGATGGAGTAATTTCTGGCAGGTACTGAACCTCCATGGGTCTCAGATTTCCCTATGAAATAGACTTAGTAAACTAGACTAGATGGTCATTAAGGGCTCTTCTTGTCTTATACTTCCATGGTTTACAGTCATTTTTTGTTTCCCCCTTTCCTTCCTTCTCTTTCTCTCTTGCTCAGCAGTATCCCTTGGATTCACAAATAGTCCTAAGTCAGTTAGAGATATTTTATGCATAAACACAGAGTTCTCAAGGATGTACGGTCTGCAGACACTGAATTGTCATCACAACCACACGGCATAGTGTTTATTTTTTCTGCCTAGCCAGCCCCATCAGAGCCACACCCTCCTCTGCCAAGCCACAGCCCCACCCTGCCTTTGGAAATAAAAATGGAATAGAAGACTCCTTGGCTTCTGGAAAGGAAAAAAAAAAAAGCTGCACAAATTTTAACTGGTCTGAGGTTTCTGGAGAAATCAGGGTGCAACTGACAAGATTGATAATAATTTTACAAGACGTCTTAATATAATAAAGTCTGTGGAGGTAATAGAGGATAGGGGGACCTGGGTGGCTCATTGGTTAAGTGTCCAACTCTTGGTTTCAGCGCAGGTCACGATGTCACGGTTTGTGAGATCGAGCCCTGTATGGGGCTCCGCATTGACAGCACAGAGCCTGCTTGGGATGCTGTTTCCCTCTCTCTCTGCCCCACCCACATGCTTTCTCTCTCTCCCAAAATAAATAAACTTAAAAAAAAAAAGATAATAGGCAACAGTTATATCAAATTTTAGGTGTGGCCAGAGATAATTTCTAAATTACTTTCTCTAGTCCATACAGTTACTATCCTTGTCATGCTTAACTTTTAGCCATTTAGTTTGTAATGTTCTAGAAATATACATTAAAAAACAACATAATAATGATTTAAAAGCAACACTACACACTAGAATGTACATCCTTCCTTGCTTCAGATCCTATGAAAAATGGCCTCAGGAAATGAGAAAGGAAATTCCTCCTATGTCTAGAAGAACTGAAGTCAATATCGATAGCAAGGGTGGATTTTCAATTTGCTTGTAAATGCACATCTGGGAACCAAGCTTTTAAAATGTAAAGCCATGTGAAAACTTAGACTCCCCGCATTTAGGAGCTTACAGAACACTGTGGCCTTTACTGAACAAAGGAAGAAATTGAGACTCAAGGAGATCAAATGACTAGGTTAAGGGTATAGGGCCCATTGGTGCCCATAGAACCAAGCCTCTGGTCTCCTGCTTGGTGGTTCTACAATTCCCTCATCATCACACCACGCTGCTTTTGTGAGGCCCTGTTGTTACTTGCAAGTTTCAATCGTAAGTGCCAACCTAGAACATGGTGGATCAGAATACAAAATGGTCAGTCTATTAACCAAGAAGCTGCTTGAGGAATTATAATATTAGTTGATATGTTATTATTTACAGTAATTGGTAATATTGGCAATATTTGTTGAGTTTATGTGTCACGTAGTGTACTAGGTGTGTTACTTGCACAATCCTATTTAATCTACAACTAGTCCAATGGGGTAGATAATAATTATTATCATTAACACTTATATATGTGCCAAGCACTTTTCTAAGATTTTCGTATCAATAAATTGTTTACTCCTCAAAACTATCCTATAAAATAACATTTTTACTCCTGTTAACACGTGAAGAAGCTAAGTCATAAAGACATTGGGTCTTGCTTAAGTTCAGATTCAAGTACATTATCCTTAAACTGCTTCTCTATGTATATGCTGCTTCTCTATGCTTTACCACCTACTCATTAGTTTCTACTTTCTCATTACCAAACTGTTAGGAAAAATAATAAGCAGCTAACTTGAGCTCCTTCTCCCCACATTCACCTATCTTCTCAATATTAGCTGGCAGTGGAGGCCTTTAAAGATAGAGAAACCGAAAAGAAAAGAAGGCCATCTACAACCTGAGTAACTTGAACAATCCAGGATATTATTATCATATCAGCAACTCTTAAGCTTCAACAGATTTCAGGCTATGGCCAATGAAAGTATATTTTCTATACATGGTGGCCTGGTATAAAAACATAATCCATAAAATACTATGTGAGCTAGATTCTTTCTGCAAGAAGGAACAAAGATACGCTCATGTTATGTTTGTTAGTTGTTAATGATACATGGAGAACTGGGGCAGCACAGGAAATGGTTTCAGTGGCTGCCTCGTGAAGAAGCATTCATTTTTCTTCAGGTTGCAATAGTAGCTCTAGTCAGCCAACAGCAATTCTAGTTGTCTACCATAGTGTGACTTGACTTCTCTGCTGGTTTCTTGTCTCATGATCTGCTCCCTATCAACGGACCCTTCTCTATTATCCTCTCTTACCGTTCTCTCCTGCTTCTGCTCTGGGTCTCTCTTCTTCTGCCTCTATTTATCACCTATGATTTTTTTCTTTCTATAGGACTTACAGTCAAACTCCATGAGAGAGAGGAGGTCTGACTGAGTACATGAGTAGACCCATCGGTTCATGAAGTAGATGATGTTCCCATCACGCAGAACACTTACATCAAGTCATCTCAAAGTCTATAGGTGGCTACCCATCACCCACCTCCCCAGTATGGGATACACTTCTGGGTCTTCTAGTAGCATCCGAGGTAGCAGGACCAGACAGAGCACAACATAGACCTACATATTTGGAAGGGAATGTTGAATATGGCAGGTTCTATGTACAGCTTATCTGGTACAAACACAAATCCTCTTTCATATACTTAAAAGGGCTAATCAGAGTAAAAGCTCTTGCAAAAAAAAAAAAAGTGTTAAATTTAAGGGTAAACCAAAAAACAAAGGGTCACCATTAACTATTCTCTTATTGTAGACTTTGGCTAGAATTCCATTTTTGGCTGTCGCGTACTTAGAACTGAACCTCATATACTTTTTTAATGCTCTTGAACATCAGCTCCCTCACCCGCTGAATCTATAGTTAAATAGTACGGTTGATTCAGGATACAAAAAAAGCAGCTGTTATCTGTTCTTTTGAATCCCAGCAGCTCTGACATTTCAAAATGGCCAAACAATGGAGGTTTCTGAAGTTGTTTTGTTGATGCTGTTGACTTACAAGGGGGTGGAGATTACAGCCATTTTGTATTTTTGAAGTGTTATTCATTGAAATGCCACTCCTTTGTACTTCCCCAGGGCCCTGACTAACCATAAAACACAAATCCTTCACAGGTCTGCTGAAGGCTTCTCCCTTTTTGGTTTTCTAAATCCACCTGGATCCCTTTTTTCTCTGAACTCACTATGGTTCATTGCCTATGCGGTTCATCCTTGATACTTCTTGCTATAATTGCTTTTAGGAAACCATAACTTTTACTTGTTTATGGTAAACTCCTTGAAGGCAGAGAAAATGACCAATGTCTTATTCCCTAAGCCACTTAAAACAGCATCCAGCACATAAAAGGTTTGGGAAAAAAAAAAAAATACAGGAGGGGAAACATGGGAAAAGGCATAATTGTGCCCACTCTATAGTCGAGGAAATTAAAACATACCACTTGGGAAATGAGGAAAATATTGCACTGACTTAGGGTGGCCCTAAGCCAAAGTGCAAATGCAAAGAAGGGGACCATTTCAAGGTAGAAGAAGAGGAAGAATAAGAAGAGACAGGAAAGGAGGAGATATATCAGCTGGAGGGCTGACATGGAGAAGCAGGGAAGAGTTGGAGATTCTTTTTTAAAGGGAGGTGGAAGATAAGGACAGAAACAAAAGGCAGATAAGAATTTTAATAATCTCCTTAAGAAAATGCTTTATGTCACCCAGAAGAGCTAATTTGGGCTTTGGGAAGTAGAGAAGAAATGAGGAAGGTTCTATCCTTTGGTCAAAGGTAAGAGAACTGAGAAAAGTAAAAAGGGGATAAAGGGGAAGAAGAGAGGGAAGTGGTTAGTCCTTTTTTGGTTATTAAGATTATTCCAAACAAAATCCGTTTTTGACAAATTTGCAAAATCAAAGGGAATAAAGAAAACCACAGTGAAAGGAACTTAAGAGTCCAAATTATACTTTTCTTGTTACAATGGAATATTTTACTATACATTTAAAGCTATTTCCACCTTCTTCTTTATTCTGATGATGATGTAAACCCAAATGGCACCCTGAAATATCAAACGCTCTATCAAGACCTGGAATGCGACCGAGTATGTGTTGCTTTGAGTCCGGAATTCTGTGCAATTTGGATAATCAAAGGCAAAACTTCTAACACTTAAGGTTAAATCCTTTGTCATTATGTAAGAATTGTTCAACCATTTTAAACAAGAACTTGCAAATGACTGTCTAATCTAGCAATGTTTTCTGACCATCCTAAATTTGATTCCTATTATAGAAAAATGTCAGAGAAAAATTCGTTCTAATTTTATTTAAATTAGAAAGTAAAGATAGATGTGTAACATCTTTTCTCTTCATTTTTAGGACACCTTTCTTACCATTCTGGTAACTCCTTGAGTTTTCTCTGAAGACTCTTCTTTCTAGAGTCTTCCTTACTGTGGAGTTCCTCGGGAGTCCATCTTTGACTCTCTGCCTTTCTGACATTACACCATCTTGTTTGTTCTCTTTCCCTTGTTTCAACTGTTATTCAGAGGGAGAAGATACCCCAAACTCTGCCTCTATAATCCCTCTCTGCGAAGCTTCAGGACAATTCCAACAGTCTGCATGTCTCCTCAGACACCAAGAATGAATGTCACATGTCCAAAACTGATCTCCTCTTCCCTCCCCCAAATCCTGTCCTTCTTCCTGTATGCTCTTACATGAGCATTGTCACCCATCAGAATCTGGGATATTATCTTTAATGTCTCCTACAAATCCATTTTTCTAGTTTTATGGAGTCTATCTGCTGTGCATTTCTTGAACTGTGTACTTCAATCACTCTCAGTTGACTCTGAATTACCCTCACAGCTCAACAATAAAACCTTCCTCTCTTTCCTCCCCCAGACCATGTCAGGTGCCCCAACTATGCTCTCGCATTGTACTCTGTGCTTCTCTTTTACAGTGTACATTGATTTATGCTATACTACGCTGGTGTAGCAAATAGACTCTACTATGCAACAACTCAGCCATCGGGAGCTAACTCCTGCCCACATAACAGTCCTGGACTAGCATTCAGGTTGTCAGTGCAACTCTCCTCCATACATTTAGAGAACAAAGCTTCCCTTGCTTTACTTCTCTACCACTCCCTATCACTTCTCCTTAGATGTCACCACACCCAACTTAAAAGTCACCACTAGACTTCAGTCACATGATCACGCACAACTGCAAGGGAAGCTGGAAAATGTAGTTTCTCTGTCCACCTGGACGAAGAAAACATGTTTGGGAGGAAAGAAATCTCTGCCACAATAGTGCCTACCACAGTTGTTATTCTACATTTATTTGTAGGGTTACATTATTATGTCTGTTTCTTCCACCAGATTTTAAACTCTGTGGAGACAGATGCATTTTTGTCCACAATCTGGTCCCAATATGTCTCAGTAAATATGTGTTGAGTTAATCAGTACATTTGTATTAATCTAGATCTCTAGCATTCCAGCCTGCGTCACTGCAGCCACTTCTTAACTGACTGCCCTCTTTGCTCACCCATTGTGTCCGTCCTCCATGTTGATCTTTCTTTCTTTCTTTTTTTTAATGTTTTATTTATTTTTGAGAGAGAGATAGAGACAGTGTGAGCAGGGGAGGGTCAGAGAAAGAGGGAGTTACAGAATCAGAAGACAGGCTTCAGGCTCTGAGCTAGCTGTCAGCACAGAGCCCGATGTGGGGCTCGAACCCATGAACTGTGAGATCATGACCTGAGCTGAAATCAGATGCGTGGCCGACTGAGCCACCCAGGCGCCCCAATCTTGATCTTTCTAAACTGTGCATTTGCTCCTGCCACTTCTTCTCCTTTAAAATTCTTCAACAGCCCTGCATCGAGCCCTTTATCTTGTTGCATAATCCCCTTCATCCTTTCAGCCTTACTTCTCATGACTCTTCTCTTTCCACATTCCTTCCTATCACACGTGCACGCGTTCACTCCTACTCTCACCCAAACTCTTTCTCCCCGTCCATCAGAGCCACCCTGACACCCTGACACTTTCCCCCTGCCCTTCTCTGCTAACTGCTCTTTGTCTTTGAGTCTCTGCCTAGTTTGGCACTTTATTGATGCCCCCTAGCCTCCAAGATGGTGTTAGTGGCATTTTCCTGTGCTCCCATGGCCCTCTGCCCACTGTAGCAGGTATTTTATGATTTGCCTAAAGCTATGAAGTCCTCCCTCAACAGACCATCCTGCCACATCCTAGTCCCTGTAGTGCTCCCACCACGGAACACATTGCTTAGCACCTAGTGTACATCTGGGAAATAGAGGTCAGATGCATGGCTGGATGGATACGTGACATTCAGTAGAAGGGGAGTCGTGAGCCATCGTGTTCAATTTCCAAAAAGATCAGGCATCACTGGACCTCTGTTAAGAAAGCTTCAGTGGTAGAGGGGCACCTGGGTGGCTCAGTCGACTGAGCGTCCAACTTCAGCTCAGGTCATGCTCTCATGGTTCATGAGTTCAAGTCCCACATCACGCTTACTGCTAGCAACACAGAGCCAGCTTTGGAACCTCTGTCTCACTTCTCTCTCTGCCCCTCCCCTGCTTATGTTCTTGCTCTCTCTCTCTTTTTCTCAAAAATAAAGATTAAAAAAACCCAAAACCTTTAGTGGTAGAAATACCAAGTAAAACTGTGCTAAAAGTAGAATTGTTAATTATCAAAAGCGTTTTCCAAAATTCTTTTCATAACGTGAACCTCTTAATCTTCATCTTCTTGCAAAAATTCCAAAGAGGTGTTTTTCTTCTCTTCCATAACATTAATTTTTAAAACCCAAATAGCCTTTATACCTGCATTTTCTGACTATGCAAATCTTCAATAAGTTGTCTCTTCTCCTGATTTCAAGATAGAGCAGGGGATGGGTTTACACAGAAGCCGAACATTTACCTTACTTGCTTTTCCTGGGGCTCACGGGGGTTGATGAATCTCTAAATCCAAGCTGTAAAACACAAGAAGATCTGATTTTTTTCAGGTCATCTTTGCCTGTGTGTGCTCCAGAGTCTTGGAGTCGGAAGAGGGTGGGGCTTGGAGCTGGGCAAGGCTAGTCTAGGGTCCAGCCTCCCAGTGTAAATGCAGTTCAGTAGCAAGAATAACAGACTCCTAAAGACACTGAGCAGGGATCATTCCTGGGTTCCTCTGTGAGTGTATTCGACCGACCAAAAAAAAAAAAAAAAAAGCAACTTGTATTCATATGTAAATTTTAATGTTAGCATTCTATCATCACCTGAGCAAGAACAATGGATTTCTAAGTGCATGTTATTGCCATCGGCAAATGAATGAATTTAATGAGGCATTCACATGGCAGGAAACTTTAGGATTTCGAGATAAGAGTAACAGCTACTTGCAGAAGTCAGCGCAAAAAGGTCCTCTGACTTAATTTATCTGCCCAGTTGCATCTGACATTCTCATAATAATAACAAATATTAAAAATATTCTATTAAAAAATAAGTGCACGCTTCTGACCATTGCCTCTATTCCAAGCATTTCATTGAAACTGAATTTCCTAAAACTTAGTTGAATCATCCCTAAGCTGCTTTGATGTTTATATGGAGAGAAGGGAAACAACAGCACATGCTTTGATTTAGCTGCAACTTCCTACCCCACTTGATTTTCAGTCCCGTCAGAAAACCACGTTCTTTCTTGCCTCATTCCTTTATTTTTCCAAAAAAAAAAAAAAAAGTATCGTCTTCTCTGTAAGGTTCTGGTCCAAAATAATCAGTATTGGAAGCTGGGCTGTGTTTGCTTCATTTCTGTGGCCTGAGTCATTCTCTCCAATACCAGGATGCCCTTAGGGAAGATACAGAGGAAATGATGTAATTCTCTTTGGTCTCTCTCTTTCACGCTTTGGGCTTTTTCTTGGGGCCTGAGCCTTAATGAATCGGTTTCCTAATTAGCCAGCAAGGAGTACAGTGAACCAAATGTGGACCTTCTCTTTTCCCCTTCTGCTCACCAGAGTCACACAGGCTCTTTGCTCCTTCAGTGGGCTCAGGTGATTTTGCCAGAATTAGCGCCTCAATCTTCTTAGCATCACTGTCAAGCGGCTGGAAGCAAAGGTATTTATTATGCCTATTTTATGAGCTGGAAACCAAAAAACTGGAGTGTCTTGTCCAAGGTCAGGCAAGGCTGGAAGGAGAGGAGAGGGAGCAGCAGCTGAGGGGGTGGGGGGAGGGGAGGGGACTATCTCCTGGTTCCTCTGCTTCCTCTCCCAGCCAGTGCCCTTTGCATGCAAATGTGGAAAGCAAAACGTCTAAATTCAGAAAATCTGTTTAGAACAGATTTCGTGTACTAACTTGATAAACGTGTGTTCAATCCTGGGCATTTCAGACGCTGTGGCATTCCAGCATTATAACTTTGAATCAGTTTTGTTCTTTTTCTCTGAGATTCAGTTTCTCTGGCTGCTCTTCCGGGGCCTTTAATTGGCAGTTGACAAATACGTGTGCTTTCACTCGGTGGAGGAACTGGGGTGTTCACAGCAGGCTCTGCCACCGCGCCCCCACTTCAGCTAACTGGAAAATCATAGCACTTGGCATTGCTCAAAGCCCTTTCTCATATACCCTTCCCTCCGAGCCTCACAACTCAGAGTTATTTTAACTCCTGGCTCTTTCTGTGGAAATGATCTCTTCAATGTGTCTGTCTCCTCGAGCAGAATTCAGCTTCTCGCGGGCAGGGGCTCCGTCTTAGTTCATTCTGATAATCCCGGCACTTTAAACTTCAGTGGAAGCTCGTGAAATGACTTCTGGAGGAGCAGGTGAGGAGTGGGTGGAAAGGAGAGAATTTGCAGAAGCGCGAAGGGGACACGGAGGCCAGGAATGCCTGAGGGAACAGAAGTGAGGCTTCAGTCTGGCTTCCTAAATTAGCATGAGGCAGCTAGCATTTATCCTTAAGAAGGATCCAGACCCTAAGAAGGAAGCAACACGCTTGCTAAAAAGTTACCGGAAAGATTCCACGGGGGAAATCAGCTCATCCACAAACCGGTGTTCCTCCACAGTGTGAAGGTGCTGGTGTGGTGGTTAAAAGACCGGTTCCTGACTCCACCCAGGACTACCGACTTCGAATCTCCCAGGGGTGGGACCTCAGAGCTATTTCTTTATAAGCATCTTGGGTACCAGAGTTTGAAAAGCACTCCCATGGCCTCTCCCGAGTGCCTTTCAGCCCCCTGCATCCTGTCCAGGCCCAGTTAGTGCAGAGTGATTTCCATTAGAGACCCCGTCTTCTGTGAGAAAGTCAGGTGTGTCCACTTGGAAAGATCCATGAACCTCCAACATGGAAACTCTGATGTGATGTCACTCACACATATATACACACCCATTCATTCACTCACACACACATACAAACGCATTCATTCACTCACACACATATACACACGCATTCATTCACTCACGTATACATACACACCCATTCATTCGCTCACGTACACATACCCATTTATTCGCTCACGTACGCATACACACCCATTTATTTGCTCACGTACATACACACCCATTCATTCACTCACATACACACGCATTCATTCACTCACACACATATACACACGCATTCATTCACTCACGTATACATACACACCCATTCATTCGCTCACGTACACATACACACCCATTTATTCGCTCACGTACGCATACACACCCATTTATTCGCTCACGTACATACACACCCATTCATTCACTCACATACACATACACACGCATTCATTCACTCACACACACATACACACGCATTCATTCACTCACGTATACATACACACCCATTCATTCGCTCATGTACACATACACACCCATTTATTTGCTCACGTACACATACACACCCATTCATTCGCTCATGTATACATATACACCCATTCATTTACTCACGTACACATACACTCCCATTCATCTGCTCACGTACACATACACTCCCATTCATTTGCTCACGTACACATACACACCCATTTATTCGCTCATGTACACATACACACCCATTCATTCGCTCACATACATATGCACACACATTCATTCACTCACACATACATACACACCCATTTATTCACTCACATACACATACACACGCATTCATTCACTCACATACACATACACATACACACCCATTTATTTGCTCACGTACACATACACACCCATTCATTCACTCACATACACATACACACGCATTCATTCGCTCACGTACACATACACACCCATTTATTTGCTCACGTACACATACACACCCATTCATTCGGTCATGTATACATATACACCCATTCATTCGCTCATGTACACACCCATTCATTCACTCACGTACACATACATACACTCCCATTCATCTGCTCACGTACACATACACTTCCATTCATTTGCTCATGTATACATACACACCCATTTATTCGCTCACGTATACATACACACCCATTCATTCACTCACATACATATACACTCCCATTCATTCACTCACATATACATGCATTCCCATTCATTCACTCATGTATACATACATACCCATGTGCACAGACATCACGTATGCACGTGTTCACACATGCCTGCAGTGGCTTCCAGATCTCTGCAGGGCCAGTGCCTGGGGTCGCTACCTTGTCTTTAAAATGTCTCCTGGCCAGGGCAGCCCTGACCAAGCCTGAGTCTGGAAACGAGGTAGGAGAGAGAAAAAGCCGTTTAGGGCAAAAACTCTTTGGACAAACTTCTCATATTTCAGACCTTGGCTTCTGTTTCTAGATTAAAAAAATAACAACAACAACAACAACAACAACAGATATTTGAAGGAAAGAGAAAATGAAAAGGTTAATTATATTTTTGAAAAGTCACTACAGATTTTGGTGACAGACGAACCTGCCTTTGGCCTTCATTTTTTCCAGAGTGATTCATTCTTCTTGGTGCCTAACACCTGCTTAAAAACAGGGCTTTTTTCTCTCTGTTCTTAGGGTGTGCCAACCATGTTTGAAACCACGAGGTACGTCTAAGAGCCAGGCGAGGGCCGGAGGGGCCGGTGGTGGTGGTGGTGGTGGTGGTGGTGGTGGAGGAGGAGGAGGAAAGTGTTATTTGATCTACATAATATATTCATTGTTTAAAAGCATATATTGCACTGAAAGCTGTGGGTAGGTTTGCAGTGTGAAATGTGGGGAGGGGCGGGCGCCGAGGTATGCTCCGGGGGCAAGAGTTTCCATGTCCAAGGTGAATGTTTACACTGCAGAGGCTACAATCCCCGTTAATACCTTAGCTTTTCCTCCCAGGAAGGCAGCATTAAGTTTGGGATTTTTTGCCCTCTGAGTTTTCCAAAGCAACTCACAATAAAAGGAAGGTCGGACCAGCCGGACTGACTTGCTGTGAAAAGTGGCCTGTGTTTCCCAAGTTTGCTCGTTTGTAGGGTCTACCTTTCCGCTCTCTCACTTCCCCTCTTCTCGTTGCCTCAGTCTTATTTTCTCAGCTCCTTGTCAGTTAATTCACATTTCCTGATTTGGCAAACAGCACCCCCCTCCCCACCTCCCTTTTCTTGGGTAAAACTTCCTGAGTTGACATTAAAGAGAACCGTTACCTCACCGGAGAGCTGCAGGAGGAAAATGGCATTTAGGTTTAATTATACGAAGCCCCACAGCAGTTACCACTCTGTAAAATTCAAGTGACTTTTTTCTAAGCGCCCTGTTTTCCAAAGCCGGCTGGCGGGCCACCTCTGAGAGGGTGAGAGGGTGAGAGGGTGAGACGCGGCCCAGCGGGGCTCCTGGCCTTGCCTGGCAGCTCGGATGAGGCCTTTCCAGCTCTAGCTGGCTGAAAAGAAGCCGGCAGCAGAGAGGGGTGTAGATTTCCAAGGCTGTTCTGGAACCTAAGAGAAAGAGGGCCTATCTTACCAGCCTGGGGGAGAACCAGTCTGTTAACCATGTTTTTGCCCCTAGATGCACGGCCACCTTCAGAAAAGCCTAGAGGAACTGGACCAACGAGCCGTTCACACAACTGCCTCTGTCCCCTCGTCAAAGAGGGGAAGTTGTCACCCGTGGTGACCACAGCCTTCCCCATGTCCCCTGCAGCCACTCTCTCAGAACTTCGTGCTTTGGCTGTTCTCTCTTCTTGAAAGTTGCACGCAAGCAAGACTTAGGCATCTCCACTGACACCTTCCTGGGGACCTGTTTGGGCCCATGTCGGCCCCTCCTGGCGCTCTTTGGATGGTCTCTAGTTTGGGGAGAGAGCGTGTTCTCAGTTCACTCTTTTTCCACCTGCGGGTCTTTGCTTGGATGCTACTTTCTCAGAGAAAAGAAGATACAGACCCTAGACCACAGACATAGTCCCCACCCTGATGGATCCCACCATTTTCTCTGCTTGCTTTTCTTCCGTGATGCTTGGAAAACCTCCTAGCATGCTTGGTACGTGCACTACAACGTGCTTCTCTGTTTTCTTATCTTCTGCCACCTGCCACGCCCTTGGCCTCTTAGAATAGAAACAGCAAGTCTCAGGAACATGGACTATTGTATTCCCGCCTACACCCTGGCCTCTAGAACGAGGCCCAGTATAGAGTAGGTGCTCAATGAGTGTTTGCCGAATGATGGATGTATTTGAGAGATTTCTGAAACCAAAAAGAAGACATGGGAAGGGATAGTTTTTGATCAAAGAGAATCTTTCTAAAGTACCAGGGCTGGAGGGAAGACAATAGAAGGCATGGAGGCATGGAGCCTGGGTGGCTCAGGCATTTGAGCATCCGACTCTTGATTTCAGCTCAGGTCATGATCCCAGGGTCGTGGGATTGAGCCCTGAATCGGGCTCCACAGTGAGCGTGGAGCCTGATTAAGATTCTCTCTCTTTCTCTCTTTCTCTCTCCCTCTGTCCCTCCGCCCCTCTTCCCCACTCGTTCTCTTTCTAAAAAATTAAATTAAATAAAATGGCAGGTCTGGAGAAGGTGATTTAAGTGATGAGGAGTTGGCTACTTTGTTGCTTCATGCTTGTGATAAACTAGTGAGTTAGACGTCACTGCTCATGTGTGATAAATGAAGAAATAGAGCATAGCAGGGTCATATGCTTACCCAAGGCCACGCAGAGAGAAAGTGGCAGACGGCCTCCAGGACATCTGACTCTCTCGGTGCATTCTGTCCCCTCTGCTGTTTTTGGTTCCTTAACTTCTGTCTGGGACAAGGCTCGGGAAGCTGGCATCCTAAGCAGATTCAGTGAAAACGCATAAGACCGGGATTCAAATCCCAGCTCCGTCCCCGCACTGGCTATGTAACTTCAGGCAAGGCTCTGAATCTCTGGGGGCACCTGTTCCCTATGAAGAAAATGAAAAGGTGGGTCCTAGCATCCTCATTCCATCACTCCTCGAGGCAGCCAGGTGGAGTAGCAAAAGAACGAGCATTCATAACTCTAGAAGAAATTAAACCCAGGAAGCCTGTGTGACTCACTGTATGGTTAAGTAACATGTTAAGTCAATGGTCTGGAGAAAAAGCACTGAGGCAGGTGGTGTCTTGACATATAATTGTCACCCCTCTCCCTAAACCGCACTGTTTTATTGCTCAAAAGATATATTAAGAGTGACAGGCTGACTTTGAAGCTATCACAAATGTAAAAAAATCTTTTAGAAGATTCGAATTTAAAACGCTTTCTTTCAGGTGGCTAAACGAAGCGTTAGCAATTCTGGCAGCTAGCGGAGGGCTGGGGGCTGAGGGCCCTTGCGTGGGCAGGCAGGCGGCACCTGAGGATGGGTGCTGAATATTCTGGGGGACTTGCTTCCCTGAAAGGGCACAATCCACAGAAGTCTGTTAAAATGCGATCTATGGAAAATCTCAAGTCACCCTGGGCTCCAGGCTTGTGTGTGCCTTGTTGTTAACAGCCCGGAAAGCTGTCTCTGTCCACCACCTCTCTGTTTTCGTGGGTTTGCGGGTTAAATGCTGTACGTAAAACACTTAAACGGGAGAGAAAACAAGTCTTTGCTTCACCATGACTTCAGGCCAACAATAGGGACTTTGATCGTTTAAAGTTTAATTGAGCATATACTGTATCAAGAAAAACTTCAAGTAAGCAGACCAAGTGTCAGGTTCAATGTCCCTGTATCGTTTGAGAAAAAGCTATTTAACAAAGGAATCCTCTCTCTCTCCCTTACAGCAAGGGCAGGGTCAAATCATATCTTTCTTCCTAAACCTGTGAAATTAGTTTCAATTTATTTTTTCCTTTTGGCTAGATGGTATTCTCTCTTTGCTGTCACAGAATCATCGGGCCGCATACTTTTCTACGAGTAGAAAAGCCACACTTGTGAACGTGAGGCTCTGATCCCTCTCCGTAACGCTAGCGTTCATGAAAAAGCCAATATTTGTGGAATTCCTTAGCTTATGATATAGGAAGCTCTATTCCACTCCCTGTACTTGGGTCCAGTCTCACCCTTTCTTGGGTCCAGGACTAGACTGCGAGCCTGAGGACTGTGGGGTCTGGATGGTCCAACGTGTGGCCCTTGCAGCCTTGAGAGTTGTATAGGTGAGGGCCGGCCTGGTAGGTGCCCAAGAAAGCCAGGGCAGCGCCATGGAAAGTCTGGTTTGCATGGACCATGGTATGAAGGACACACAGGCTTCCAGGGCTAGAGGGGACCTATTCATTTCTTCTGCAGGATTGAAACCAGGGCGCCTAGGTGGCTTAGTCGGTTAAGCATCTGACTTTCGCTTAGGTCATGATCCTGTGGTTCGTGGGTTCGAGCCCCGCGTCGGGCTCTGTGCTGACTGCCAGCTCAGAGCCTGGAGCCTGTTTCAGAGTCTGTGACTCCCTCTCTCTCTGACCCTCCCCTGCTCATGCTGTCTCTCTCTCTCTCTCCTTGAAATAATTAAAATTAAAAAAAAAAAAAGGGATTGAAACCATCTAGGGTAGCAGCGATAGAGGAAAAGATGGCAAATGTTAGCAGAAGGGAGAGGCTTTGTTTGTACATGTGAGCTTACATTTTCCCCTGAGAGAAATGCCCTCCTGACCTTCTCCAGCCCCAAAAGCACAGAGGAAGAATTTTGCTGGCACAAATAGTGTTTTTAAATGTATTACTTTTCCCCATAGGTTTCTGTCATGCTTTTAAAAATTGGATTCAACATCCATGTCATATTTACGAGTTTTTTTGTGCGTGATATCTTCATGTTCTTTGTCCTAGTATTTGCATATATCTTGTTTTCCAAACTAGTTCCTTTGCTGAATATCTATTGAGCATCCACTATGTGCTATGCACTGTGTCTACTATTGTGATTCAGAATCCCAAGGAGTTTTGTTTGGCCTGCAGTTTTGTTTTTTTCTTTAATTTCAGTGCAGTTACCATAGTGCTATATCAGTTTTAGTGCACAATATAGTGATTCAACAATTCCATATATCACTCAGTGTTCATCAAGATAGGATGACTGTACTCTTGGTCCCCGTTACCTGTTTCACCCATCCCCTCACCTACCTCCCCTCTGGTAACCACCTGTATGTTCTCTGCAGTTAAGAGTTTGTTTTTCGCTCTGTCTCCTTTTTTTGTTCTCCTTTGCTCATTTGTTTTGTTTCTTAAATTCCACATATGAGTGGAATAATACAGTTTTTGTCTTTCCCTGTCTTATTTCACTTAGCATTCCACTCTCTAGATCTCTTGATATCGTTGCAGATGGCAAGATTTCATTCTTGTTGATGGATGAGTAATATTCCCATATATATATACATATACATATATATATATCACACCTTCTTTATCTGTTCATCTATTGACAGATACTTGGGCTGCTTCCGTATCTTGGCCATTGTAAATAATCCTGCAATAAACATAGGGGTGCATACATCCTTTCTAATTAGCATTTTTGTATTCTTTGGGTAAATACCCAGAAGTACAGTCACTGGGTGATATGGTAGTTCTATTTTTAATTTTTTGAGGAAACTCAACACTGTCTTTCGCAGTGGCTACACCAGTTTTCTTTCCCATCAACAGTACACAATATGCTTTTTCTCCACATTCTCACCAACACTTGTTGTTTCTTGTGTTCTTGATTTTAGCCATTCTGATAGGTGTGAGGTGATAAGCTCATTGTGGTTTTAACTTGTTTTTCCCTGATGATGAGTGATACCAAGCGTCTTTTCATGTGTCCGTTGAGAATGCCAAGGCTCTGACATGCTCGTTAGGAGTTCCTCAGTGCCTACCCCTTTACCTTCTATTTGCTGTCTCCATTTTCTGTTCACTTTATCACACGTTTCATATTCATCTTCAACTTTTCTTCTAAAGATAAGGGGCTAAAATAAAATTTTCTTTTCTTTCTTTCTTTTTTAAATAGTTTATTGCCAAGTTGGTTTCCATATAACACCCAGTGCTCATCCCCACAAGTGACCTCCTCCATGCCCATCATCCCCCTTCCCCTCACCCCCACCCCCATCAGCCCTCAGTTTGTTCTCGGCATTCAAGAGTCTCTCGTGGTTTGCCTCCCTCCCTCTCCCCCACTATTTTTCGCCTTTTTCTCCCCCATGGTCCTCCATTAAGTTCCTCCTAATAGCCCTATACGTGCAAACATATGGTATCTGTCCTTCTCTGCCTGACTTATTTCGCTCAGCATAACACCCTCAAGTTCTATCCACGTTGCTACACATGGCCAGATTTCATTCTTTCTCATTGCCGTGTAGTATTCTATTGTATAGATAAACCACATCTTCTTGATCCATTCGTCCGTTGATGGACACTTAGGCTCTTTCCATGTTTTGGCTTAAAATAAAAGTTTCAAAGATATAAAATCATGACTCTCATACAAATATAAAATTAACACATGCTAAAGACTGTATTTAACTCATTAATCCATTAGGGAACCAGACAGACATCAAAACCAATTCAGAGGACAACTTGAAGATGAAATACATATGTAGGCAATCTGGACTGCTGAAATGAATTTACCAATAGATGTAAAGTTGTCTGGCACATAGTAGGAACTCAATACATGTTAACTGTTTGTGGTAAATGTCTATCCTACCTGGGAGTTCTTAATGAATATCACTAAATTAAACTTGATTGTACAGAAGGCAGAGTGCTGATCTGAGCCTCGCTCTGAACAGAGGGGCCGCTTACAGAAGAAGATGTTTACACCAATTCCTGCAGTCGCTTAGACTTGCTTTCAATTTAGGATGATTCCAAGGCCAGACTAGACAAGCAGCTCTGAATTTCAGTAAAACCTCCCAGGATGAGAACAGGTTTTCACATGCCACATTTGAATTTCTCATTTTCAGGGACAGAGAGAGAAAGGATTTTTGTGAGTGGCCTTGAAATTGTCTTTTCAAGACTAGAATCATAAAGAGATGTTGCTACTCAGGGTGGCGCGATAGGAAACGAGGCACCATTTGGTGGCCAGGAGAGCCCCCTTCCCACCCCCCCACCCCCCTCCCACCTACCCATGGACCATGGGACTCGCTTCATCCTCTGTGCCTCTGATCACTGATCGCACCTCACTTTTTAAGCTGTTCTATAAAGGTGCTTTAGGAGCTTTACAAACAGTTGATTCGAATTTCATTTTTTTACTGTTTTAAAAGTGGCTGTTAAAAGCAAATGGTTTGATTAATGCCAGACGAGGCATTTTCCAGAGGCCCAGCACCCTGCTTCATCCCCTCCAGCTAGAAGAACTGCACAGTCAGGGTGGAGTCTTCTGGGGAGCTCTGCCCTTGATGGTCACACACAGCTGGGGGGTAGGGGTGGGGGATGAAAGACCCACATACGGAGTTCCAGGACTCTGCCAGCAGCTATTTCTTGTTAATGATGTGGTTTAGGCAGCTGATTATTCGCCCGATAATTCTTTCTAATGTGAATCTTCCTAAAGGAGGGCAATGGCGTAAACTAAGTTAAAAAATGAGCTGGAGAGGGGCACCTGGGTGGCTCAGTCAGTTAAGCCTCTGACTTCAGCTCAGGTCATGAGCTCATGGTTTGTGGGTTCGAGCCCTACATTGGGTTTTGTGCTGACAGCTCAAAGCCTTGAGCCTGCTTCAGATTGTGTCTCCCTCTCTCTCTGTCCTCTCCATTCATGTCCTGTCTCTCTCTCTCCCTCAAAATAAATAAACATAAAAAAATTTTTTTAATGAACTAGACGGGGTGCCTGAGTGGGTCAGTCCCTTAAGCGTGGGACTTTTGATTTCAGCTCATGTCATGATCTCTCGGTCATGAGCTAGAGCCCCAAATTGGGCTCCATGCTGGATGTGGAGCCTGCTTAGGATTCTCTCTCTCCCTGTCCTTCTGCCCCTCTCATGCTTGTGCATGCAGACATGCACACTTGCATGCTCTCTCTCAAAAAAAAAAAAAAAAAGGGAATTGGAAAACCTTTTTAAAAAAGCAAATGGTTTGCTATAATGAGAAAGTTCTGGAAATAGTGGTCATGGTTGTACAACCTTGTGAAGGTACTTAATGCCACTGGATTGTACACTTAATGATTAAAATGGTACATTTAATGTCAAATTTTATCACAACAAAAAAAAGTTTTTTAATATTTTATTTATTTCTAGGAGAGAGAGAGAAAGACAGTGTGAGCAGGGGAGGGTCAGAGAGAGAAGGAGTCACAGTCTGAAACAGGCTCCAGGCTCTGAGCTGGCAGTCAGCACAGAGCCCGACGCGGGGCTCGAACCCATGATCCACGAGATCATGACCTGAGCGAAAGTCGGACGCTTAACCGACTAAGCCACCCAGGAACCCCACAACAAAAATTTTTACAAAGCAAGTGGACATTCACATCAGTTATATACCAAATTTTTGCAAATTGGAGATTTCTCCTGTGGTATCAAGTTCTTATGTAAACTTTGAATAAAGCATTCCCTCCCATATTTATTTATTTGAAGAATACCCTGAGATTGAAACGTGACTATTTAAAAATTGTTGCTGTTTGCAACTACATTTCTATCCACATCAGAATCTTCCTTATATTTATTGAGTAACCAAAACAAAATACAGAAATACAATGGAAGATGGGTCTACAACTCTTTTATATTAGGTCCTATTTCTAAATGTTTGTGTTAAACAAAAACAGCCTCTTAGAATGACATTATAATAAGGAGTTGTTTTCAGTTTCACATATAAAAACAATTTATGCTAAAAAGGCCATTTTAATCTGTTATATTTTAGGATACTATTGAGAGTCCCATTGCTTAAAAAAATGTTTGAAACCACTTTTACTACATCATCTTAAAATTCCCTCTGACTTGTTTATTATGATAATTATAAAATATTTAGTGTTTGAATAAGATTTATATTCTGTGGGTTGCTTTTAGCAGCCAGTGAAAAAGTAACTGAAGCAAGATGTATATTTATCTTCAGAACAGGGAAATCAGGAAGATGGAGTTATCCAATCAGTGTACTCGCCATCTTCCATTGGCCACGTGTAAATATTCATAGACACTGCAATTCTGATTTCTTAATGTCTGAGCAAAAGAGTTATGCTAATTTAACAGTTCTTAGTCTTGAGTTATAAAGCTGTAACTTATAAAGTTATTTTTTAAAAACCTTTTTGTTTTCATTTCTTCTTCCTTTTCTCTTTGAGTTCTAGAACTTTTTCAAACAAAGTGCTTCATCCTTTCCAAATTCTCTAGATCAGAGAGGACCTCCCCTGATACATTTTCATGCAAACTTTACATGTATATGCTTATCTAGGGGAAAGGGTCACACAGTTTCATGAAATTTTCGAGGGATTCTACAAGATGTAAACAGTTGCCTCCATTCTTAATCCTCCTTTTCTTTGGGCTAATATAAATCTTGCCTATGAATCATCCAAAAAGGGATTTTTCTGCGGACACTACAACCAGATCACTGAGAGAAATAAATGCTTGAAAAGGAACATATCCATGTCTGGGCCATTTCTTTCTTCTGGGATAAGCTGACAACACCATGTTAAAATTGAGATTGTGCCCTAATTTAATTTACAGTTGAGTATTAAATATGAGAACATGGAACAAAATCATCCGAAAAAAAAGAAACTGGTGCAAGAGAGAGTGGAGTGATATATTTTATATTCAAATAAGCATCTGAGAAATTTAAATTATGACATCAAATGAACTTAATATATTTCATAATAGTTTAATATTTAATGGAAGGAAATATTTGATTGAGATCAAGAAAATATTGCTCCTTTGATTTTTAAGTCTGTAATCCTATTTTTAAATTAAGGATATATTATAAGGGTTTCTAAAGCAAAAGGGGTCAGAAGCTACTGATTTTCCCTTCTTTCCTACTGAATGCACTTAAATAAACTTTTTAATATGGTGATTTTTCTGGTTTGGTAAGAAATCCAGAAAACTTAGTTAAAGGTGAATGATATTAGGCATTTATCTCACTCACTGGTCTCCATTTTCTTTCAATATCTAAATTAATCAGTATATCCAAATTGTAGGATAAAATCAAGCTATGATTATTGAAAGTCCCTCACAAACTGGGAAGTTTTTTTTAATACTACTTATTTTATTATTATATGTTATAATATACCTCCAACTCCAAAAGTGAGAGATGAGCGGTGAAGACCAAAGAAGGCTACGTATTATAAGATTACTGACTTCACATCATTGATCAGAACAAGCTGGAACATATTTCCTTAACAGTTGCGTGGCTGGGTTTTTAAAAGTTGCCTTTCACTTACGTATCCCTTACTGCCATTAAGCTTCTTCCACCCACAACTTCCTACTTAGTGGAAATAAATTTTGGTTTTGCAACTCACTAATAGTTATTTGGCTAGAAAGTGCTATTACCAAGTTCAGAGGGCCCCAAGCGTCTTCTCTGGTCCATATCAACTCTATTTTTTCCTCTTTTGTTTGGGATGAGAAAGCCTATTTTATGACCTCCATCCCTAGAACAGGTTAAATGCCCAGACTCTGGAAGGCATTTCTGCATAGCGGCCCCCAGAAAACTATTCTAAGCCCCCATACCTCTACCACTACCATATTCAGGAGCCAGGTGCTGGTGATCTGAAATAATCTGCCACCTGCTTTCGGTTGCCTCTTGCTGCATAAAAGAATTTAGCAAGTTAAAACAACCCCAAACGTGTGTCATCCCAACCCACTCCATTTGACCCATCCCCAGTATGGGAACGGCTATATCTACATCAGCCCTGGCAACTCCCCCACTGTCATGTCACAGAGTCTTCTGCAAGATTTCTCTGCCTTAAAATTTTAGCAAATAAAGATTACAACCTGGTGCTTCCCATGGCTTGAAGAGAGAATGTGAGAGACTGGAGAGGGGTCTGGTTTGAGGCCAAAGACAGGATTGTCATCAAGAGTATATGTATAGTAGCGGCTCCAAGGTCATGAGGGCCATCAACTTCAAATCCCATCTGAAACTCCCATGTAAATAAAGATGTCATGTTACCAAATACAGATTCCAGACAAGTCCCTACCACCATTTTCCAACCAGATTGCTTCCTCCTCAATTCTGTCTTACATCGAAATTCTTGAGCCATCCCTGTCTGAAGATAAATTATGTGTTTGCCCAGAGCCTAGCACAGCACTTGAAGTTTTATTACATGAATATAATTGCCCACCAAGAGTGCATTAAAGACTTTAGTCTAAAAATCTTCAAAATATGTTTTTCATGCTAGCCTATTAATTTTGAAGACTGGCTTTAGACCTTACTTGGGGTGAAGGATTACAGAACATGTACTGTGGGCTCTTGGTCTGATCTGTTTTCTATCTCACATGTGATCTTTCTGTCCTTCAATATCCCAGAATTCATTGTTCTGACTGTGCTTAGCACCTTCTGTCCCCACCAGATTGTGAGAACCTTAAGGGCCTGAATTTGGATTTAGTTGATCTTCTTTGATCCTGTACAGTATCTTACAAACAGCAGGTGTTCACGTCAATATTTATTCATTGGGAGCGATTTCCTTATCTGAGGGGCACCCTTTCTGTTGTAAAATGATGTCATAAACTAAATACTGGTTGGCATCTTTCAGGGGAGAAAGTAAAGGGAAAAAGTGGCATGGTATGGTAGAGAGAATGTGAATATCCATTTTGAGCCATTCCCTTATTCTTGAATCTGTGCTTAAAAATAAAGGAGCTTTTCAGATCATTAAAGAACAAAAAGAAAGATGGAAGAAGACCATGAAAGGGTCTAGCCCTAAGTTTGCCATTCAATTAAATGTCCTTGAACTTCTCTCCCTGTTCTGCTCCTCAATTTCCCCTTTTGTAAAATGAGGGTATTGCACCACATGATACCACGATTTCCAATGCACCGAGTCTAACGTATTGTTGCACCTGACTACTTACCTTTAATAACAACATCTGAGAAGAGTAAGGTCTGTTACTGGTCCTCAGTAGCGTCCTCCAAGAGGATGGGTAGGTACCCACGGACATTTTGTCAGTTTTTTATTGCTGTGTGATAAAAACCACACCCCATGCCCAAATGTAGCCCAAATTTAAGGATGGTAAGCAAGAGAACACATGTCTTTTTTTACAGAGCTTCTGAGGGTCAGGAATTCAGGGGTGCCTTAGCCAGGTGGTTCTTGTTTGGGATCTTTTGGGAGTCTGTAGGCAAGAAGCTGGCTGGGGGTGGGGTGCAGTCCAACCTGGAAACCTGACCAGGGCCAAAAGTTCTGCTTCCAAGATAACCACTCACTCGGCAAGAGATTTCAGTTGCTCGCCACACAGAGCTCCCTGTAAGGCTGCTTGAGTGTCATGGTATCACAGTTGCCTTCACCGGTATTGAGCGATCTAAGAGTGAGAGCAAAGAGGAAGCCGCAATCTTTTAATGACCTAGTCTCACAAGTCATACACTGTTAACCTTCCGCCACAGTCTATTTGCGAGAAACAAGTTACTAAATGCAACCCATACTCTAGGGGAGAGAAATGAGTCTCCACCTCCTAAAAAGGGGAGGGTCAAAGAATTTCTCCATTTATTTGTGAATTTGTGTACTTATTCCAAAGCTCCTGCAAACCTGTATTGGTTGGGGTGGGCCAGCCCTGTAAGACAGAGTACGGAAGTTGTAACAACGAACATTTCTAGAGTGACTCACTATTGAGAAAGCATCTCCCCTTGTTTTTTCACTTGGTTGTCACAACAGGCCCGTGGATCAACAGCATTAATATCCCCATTTAGAAATGAGGAAATAGAGGCTTAGGTAACTTTTATAAGGTTGTTCAGTGAGGAAGTTGTAGAGCTGGGAATTGAGCCCAGGTTTTCTGATACAAAACACAAGATCTCTTTACTACCCTAAAAATGGGAACAATGGCAGAAAGGTCTTTGCACAGACAAGTGTCATTGGCAAGTCTGACGGTTCCTTATTACCCACCAATTGTTTTTACTCATTTTTTTAAAATTTAATTTTTTTTACTCATTGTGAACTTACACGCTTCTCCAGTGACTCGAGGCAATTTACAAACAAAATATGTAAGAAAGCAGGAGGAGTGAATAGTTCGAGGCACCAGAGTTTATCAGATTACACTTGGCAATAAATTTGGTTCATATTTTTCTGGCAGCAAAGGTGAAAAGAGAAACATAATCGGCTGCAGAGGTTTTACTTTCTGGCAAGAGCCAGCCTACAAGTTATCATTGCCTGAAGCTAAATTCGAGAAGGAATTTATCACATGGGTCTGTGTAGAGACAATGCCATTTGACATTGTGGTCAGTATCTTCAATCTTGTTTATGCAAAAGGTATTCTCATACCAACCCTCTATATAAACAGAGGTCATATTAAATATTTATTTATTTATTCGGGGGACAGTGCGAGTGGGGGGCGGGGCAGAGAGAGAGAGAGGGACAGATGATCCAAAGGAGGCTCTGTGCTGACAGGCTGACAGCAGTGAGCCCGATGTTTGGCTGGAAGTCACAAAACATGAGATCATGACCTGAGCCAAAGTCTGATGCTCCACGGACTGAGCCACCCAGGTGCCCTGGTCTTACCTCACCTTTAACTTTAATGAATATATTTGAGCAAGAGGATGAGGAAGATGCAGGCCAGGCAAACTTCCTCTAATTTCTTTACCAAATTAAGGGATGGAACTTGGAGAATATACAGGAACAGATGATGAATCTGTCTGATGGACGATCTCTTCAGTATCAGGAGTTGTAAGTGGGAGTTCTTGAATAAACTGCTGAATCTTATTTCTTTGTCTTGACTTCCTGTATCAGCCACCTATAATACAAATGTTCTATATTGTCAGTTAAATTAAGAGTTTGGGATATTTGCTATGTGGGAGCAAGGAATGCTAAAACAACATTGTAGAAAAATGTAGAATGAGTCAGTAAGGACCCTCTGAACTCTAAAGTCCCTTTTTGGACCAAAATGCTATGATTCTGTGGCTTTAAGGGTGAGATTCCAATATGCATTCTTGTCGCCATGGAGAGCCAGCCCACTCTGGCCCGGGTGTGAGAAGCAGTGCAGTCAAAAGCCTTGGCCAATTTTTTTTCCCCCGAAAAGGAATTTCAAATATATCCAAGGTCCTGGGTTAGTGACTGATTGAAACCAAAGCTTTATACTGCATGACATAGGATCCCGGAATAGATAACTTTAGCCTGAAAAAAAGTTAGGGCAGGTGCAAGCAGCTGTCCAATCTTGCCATAAAAGTACTCGAATTTAGCTCCAGTAATAATGTGTTTTCTTTAAATACTCCAGTTCTTTCAAGATTTGTCCAATTAGCTAAAAAAAAAAACGCACCCTCAATGTTCCCCCCAAAGTAGATGACTTGTTGTGCTTTTATTTAGATATTATAGTACTTATAAATGCTTCTGTGTATTCATGGGAATCCTCCTCCCAGAATAGAATTGTAAATTAAATACATAAAAAGCAATAGCCCTTATTTCTGTTTTAAACCAGTCGGTCTTCCTTCAAGGAAGTAGACAACAAAGTAAATAATCCGGCATTTAAAAAAATGAATAGCATTCTTCTTGAACACAGTTTATGTACCCGAGCCAGTAAGTATTCACTTACAAGCTTTCCTTTCTGTCGACTGTCTCTATTTCTATAATACCCGGCTGAGAAGTGTTGCAGGGAGGCAAAATCAATGTGCATGGAAAGAGCAGAGAGAAAAGAGGGTTACTCTTTGTGCAATAATCCAGAGTCCAGAAAAGGAGGCAGACAAGGTAGGGCAGCTACTTGTCAGAACCACTAATGAATTTAGATTCACTTCTAGTCCACAGGTTGTATGTACCAAGTGAGGTCATATGCTCCTCCAACTAACAGGACATTGTTCAATACCGTCTTTGGTTTTGATATCAAGTAGAATTGTAAATATCATTTTCAAGGCACATAGAAAACTTCAGACATTGGAAAACTACTGAAAGACAAAGCTGTCATTTGGAGATAAAGAACAGGTTTAACAATTTTACAACCTTCAGAGCAAGGGGAAGAAATGAAGAAATCAGCTCATGGTGGGGGAAGTTAGTCTGGGAACTGAATAAATATTCACCAGGAAGAAAAGGTGGTGAAGGCCCTTCTTCAACTCAGAGAAAATGAATGGCGAGGCAAATAGGCATCCTGGATTTCAGGAGCAAAAGGGATTTTGAAATATAGCAGGAGCACAGAAGAGAGGATACGGGTAAGGGGAGAAAAGGGGGTAAGAGAAGAGGATGGACGGGGGGACAGGAGCCATACCCCAGAGGGGTCCTTCCACTGCTCAACCCAGGCTCCTGCTCAGGCCCAAGTCAGCTCTCAGTATCCTTTTTCCTTCCTCAATTACAGGCCCCCAGGGCTCTCTACCTTTCCTTCCTTTGAGAGCTATCACCACCCACCTTTTCTCTTGTGTCTGGAAGGTGGGGCCCTCAGCTTGCATTTTGCTTCCTATAAAACAACACACAGCTTTTTTGTTAAAGGGCGTTCAATCCTAAGTGTGATAGAATAACAAAAATAAGAGACATGTATGTGAGAAGTTTTAAATTTGAGTCACATGATTTGATTTACATTTTTAAGAGATCATACCAGGATATCCCATGGAGAATGGACTATATGGGGGTGGGGGGGGTGAATAAAAGTAGAAGAAGGTAGGAAGGTAATTCAGGTACCTAGAGAGAGGTGGTGGTGGCCTGGACTTTGATGTAGTGGGGGAGGGGGTAAAAATGATTAGATGTGGGGCATAGTTTGAGAATAGAACTAATGAGGCTTGTAATGGATTGGAGAGGCTTGATGCTGGAGAGAGATGTATCAAGGAAGAGCCACTGAGCTCTTAGGTGACTGTTGCCCTGTTCACCAAGATTGGCCCTTCTTGGGAATGATCCCTTCTAGCCATTTCCTCTGGACTGACTAGCTCTGGGCTTTGGGATGAAATGCTGTAAATAATTGAAAACATTTAAGTAGGGAAATGACAAGATCGTTTTTCTCTTCTTCTATTGTGCCTACATTTCCTCCATCAGAATGACTTTGTTGGGTGAAAAAGCAAGTATGGCTGCCATCCAGGAAGAAAGGGTGTGAGTGTGTGTGTGTGTGTGTGTGTGTATGTGTGTGTATGTGGACACTCACCTGGGGGAAGAGGAGGGCTTCTGTCTCTCACACAGTGTGGGTTGCTTCATCGGGCGAGTCATTGTCCTTTTGGAAAGCAGCAAGTGGCTGCGATGTGATGGCTGTAGGACAAGAAAACATTGATGAGGTGGGGGTGAGAGGGAATTGCAGACAGCCGCAAAAGAGGTAAAAGAATGTGTAGGGATTCCCGAAGCATGCTGGCCCGGGCTACACCCAGTTCTCAGGGTTGGTTCTTTGAGCTAAGCCGGTCTGCTAGCAGCCCCTTCCATCTCTTTTGGCCATGTTACATCAAAGAATCAGCCACAGGGCTGCTTTGGGGATTGGAGTGACGATCGGGATGTTCAGCAGCTTGGTTCCTGCTCATCCAGTAATCATGTAATTCAAGGATGTTTGAAGGAAAAAAGGGAGCCTCCTAAGGGATTCCCTGCCTCCATAGTCCGGGCCCTTTTGCTGGGTTCACATGCAGAGTGTGATGCTGTAGAGTTGCCCCAAGGGTGAAACTAGAGAAATTGTATAATTGTATAACCACAGTAAATTGTTTCACTCCTGCAGTACTTGTACCCACAATTAAGAAACAGATTCTCTCCCACTTATTTCTTTAAAGAATTCTTAATGTTTATTTTTTATTTATTTATTTATTTATTTATTTATTTATTTTTTTTTAATGTTTTATTTATTTCTAGGAGAGAGAGAGAGAGAGAGAGACAGCGTGAGCAGGGGAGGGTCAGAGAGAGAGAGAGGGAGATACGGACTCTGAAATAGGCTCCAGGCTCTGAGCTGGCAGTCAGCACAGAGCCCGACGCGGGGCTCGAACCCACGAACCGCGAGATCATGACCTAAGCGAAAGTCGGACACTTAACCGACTAAGCCACCCAAGCGCCCCTCTTAATGTTTATTTTTGAGGGAGAAAGCATAAGCAGGGGAGGGGCATAGAGAGAGGCGGGGACAGAGGATCTGAAGCAGGCTCTGCGCTACCGGCAGAGAGACCAATGTGGGGCTCAGACTCAAGGACCATGAGATCATCACTGGAGCTGAAGTCGGGAGCTTAACCGACTGAGCCACCCAGGTGCCCCCAGGTTCTTCCCATGTAGAACTGAGCCCCAACGAGTTCATAAGGGCACAATGGAGAAACAATATTCCCTCGGCCTTCACTGAAGAGACTTCCCTGGGATTTGTCTTAAAGTGGAGTTTAGAGGGACTAATTTGACTTCTCGATGGGCAATTTATGTCATCAGCTGCAGTGGTGTAGCTTCCTGATGTCCTTGTTTCTATAGAATAGAAACATTACTAATATTCTGCACGGCGATCTCTCACTCTAATTACAAAACACAGGGCTGTTGGTCACAACATACCCCACACACCCTATACAACTTCTAACAATACTCTTTTTTTTTTTTTCCAGCCCTAGGTCACTGAGAATAGACTTTAGACCTAAAGGCCATTGTTGAAAGAAGCTGCTAAACATCAAGTTGTGGGTGATGTCCCTGTGTTAGGACAATATTAATCGGGTTCAGTATCAGTCAGGTGGCTTAGCAAAGAAGGCATTTACTTACCCTTCGTTATCCTCCACTCTATTTCATAAGTTTCAAGGAAGCTGCTATATGTGAACTATTAATACATTATTCTTCACATTGATGAGTAACAATTGATTTTATTTTAACCAGTGACATTAAAGTTTATATTCTTTTTTCTTTCTAAGTAGAATATTTTTCTATAGTCCTAATATAAGGTTTGCCTTTATAATTAGCTACCTCCTACACCCTCTCTGAAGATCAAGGTCCACAATAAAAGAAAGAGCTTAACACAGAGGCCATAATTCATTCTGCATCCTGTTAACAGGCAACATCCATTTAAAATAGCAATAGTGTTCTCAAGGTCCTGTTATTACTCAGGCAGGGACTCAAAGTGATCACTTTCTTGGATCACTTTCTTGGCGTACATAGAAGCTTAAATGTAAGATGTGTTCTGTGGGCAACTGTCTGCTTATTTTCTTTCCTAGACAAGTGGTTAACCCGTGTTACATATCCTGTGTTTATAGAATTCCTGAGAGGTTATGTCATAGAAATCACTGGTGTGTGTGTGTGTGTGTGTGTGTGTGTGAGAGAGAGAGAGAGAGAGAGAGAGATTTATAGAGAGAATGTAAACTGAAACATCTTGAGAAATCTATCAGTTGACAGTGGCTGAGAATGCCTGTAGAGAATGCTGGCCTTAACTCACTCATCTGCTGTGTTCACTGTGTTCTGGTTTATAAGCAGTGGATAACGGAACACATCTAAGTGGTAACAGAGAACCAGAGAACAAAGCAACTGAAGTCAGAGGCACCAATTGATTAAGTCTATCATTTGCAAAGTCAAAAAACTTCCTGAAGGTTGTAATCAGATGCAAGAAGGCTTCATTCACATGTTTTTTTTTTTTGTTTTTTGTTTTTTGTTTTAAATATTTTTATTTATTTCTGGGAGAGAGAGAGAGAGAGCGTGAGCAGGGGAGGGTCAGAGAGAGAGGGAGTCACAGACTCCGAAACAGGCTCCAGGCTCTGAGCTGGCAGTCAGCACAGAGCCCGACGCGGGGCTTGAACCCACGAACCGGGAGATCATGACCTAAGTGAAAGTCAGACGCTTAACCGACTAAGCCACCCAGGCGCCCCCATTCACATGTTTTTTAAAAGCCAACTTATTTTGTCCCAGAATCTCCAAGGGTTCTTTAACAAGCATCAACTTCTAAAAGAAACAAAGAGTATAAGAGGAAAAACCCCAGAATTTATTAGAAGGAAAAAGTTCTTAAGGAACTTTTATATTTTTAACATTGCCTTAAATTTTAAAACAGAGTTATTATATTGTTTATCCTCGTAAACATAACTAATATCTTTGGGGGTGGGATGCTATTTTAAATTCAGGGTCTTGTTTCTGATTTTAAAATCACAGTTAGCACAATTACTAAAGAAAATGTTTCTCCTGATATCCAGAAAACAGCTTAATGTTTTAATTTACCTAAACAACCAATGGAACAGTATGGGCCATTTTGAAAACATTCCTTCATCCTTGGAAATAGCATGCTTCTCTTATATTCTTTCATATACTAATCCTTGGAAAAAAAACACACCCTCTCCCATTTTCTATTCAATGTTTGCTATTGTAATCTAAGGAGGGCCGCTTTGAAAAACTGCAAAATTCAGTTTAACCCACAATTGAGTCTTACATCCTGTGGTCTTGGAATTTTAAAATTTCATTCAAAACACACATTATAAACAAAGTCTCCCAAATGACCATCTAGAGAGGAATGTGGCAAAAATCCAGAAACTATTGTAATATTTGGAACTAACATAAGCACAAATAATCAGTGTGTTTTTTCAAGAGGGGATTATGGGTTGCAGTTTCACAAGCCCTACAGGGGATTTGCATGAGATGGGGAAAGCCACATTCCATACTAGTTGTGCGCCTCCGGACGAAGCCAAACCCTTCACAGTGAATGAAGAGGAAGAAGAGGTTTTAAAGGATCTTCTTAATAACTGATATTTGCTCAATATAATCATAATTTGAGGGAACATTCCGGTTGATAAAGTCCTATAAAACTTAAGTTCAAAGCAGCATTCTTGACGAGCCTGTTTTTTAGCACATTCGTTAAGGTATTATTAACTGTGGAGACGGACTCAGGATGAAAACGGCTTGTAGAGAGGACAATGACGGACAAAAACAAAAGTGATGTCACCAAGTCAAAAAAGTCCAAAGTTTAGAGACAAGAACACCGGTGGAGTTATTGACACACAAAGTAATCTAAAAAAGCACTTGTAAGAAGTAAATCTGGGGGCATCTGACTGGCTCAGTTGGAAGAGTATGTGACTCTTGATCTCAGGGTTGTGAGTTCAAGCCCCATGTTGGATGTAGAGGTCACTATCATCATCATCATCATCATCATCATCATCATCTTAAAAAAAACAAAACCCTCAAAAAAAAGTAAATTTGTAAAAATAGTTTAAGTAAAATTAAGACTAACCATTTTAGAAGCATCTAAACTCTAGACTTCTAAGAAAAAATGTAGAACAGAGAAAGTTGTATTGGTGTCATAGAATATGCAACCTGTCCTGTGGAAATACTACATTTCCCTCCCACTTCAAAAGAAAGAAAGAAAGAAAGAAAGAAAGAAAGAAACTCTAAAAAAAAGGAATGAAGCAATGAAATAAATTTATTTATTTATTTATTTTAAAATGTTTGTTTAATTTGAGAGAGAGCCCATGCATGTGCTTGTGGGGGTGGGGCAGAAAGAGAGGGAGAGAATCCCAAGCAAGCTAAGTACTGTCACCACGGAGCCCAACATGGGGCTCAGTCCCATGAACTGTGAAATCATGACCTGACCCAAAATCTAGAGTTGGGGGTGCTTAACTGACTAAGCCACCCAGGAGCCCCTGAAATAAATATACTTTATACCTCAAAAGATAAAAAAAGGGACAGGGCAGGGGAGCAAGGGTCAACTAAGAAGATGGAAAGCAGTCACATGATTATCTTCTTAGCTAAGTTTCTATATAATAATATCTTTAAGTATTTCTCATTTTATACCTTAGTTAATTTTATGAGTCTAATAATTAATAAAGTCTTCTAAACCTGTTTAGAAGAAATCCTTATCTACAGGATAAATTTCATGCCTGTTTCCAATATCATTGTTAACACATCATGTAAATCTGCAAACACTGATGGTATCTAATCTTTTTTTCTGTCCGTAAATAATTGAATGTGAGTAGATTTTACCACCTCCTTAATGTGTCAGTTTCAGTTTTAATACACTATTCTGAGAATTTTTTGTGAACTAATATAGCATTTTCAGCTGTTTTGCTTTTAATCATCATTTCACTGGGAGGAACAAAGGAAAAAGATTTTCTTCATATAAAGTGTATTCATTGTATAATGCACAAACAGGAATTGCATTATCCTGGCAAACAACAAGAAGCTTCTCAGAAAAGATAGTTAAACTGCTTTAAAAATAATTTAGGAATCACTCCCATTACAAATAGATAATTATCTCTGAACATTAGCTCTGATAACATGTGACCTAACAGGCAAAATGAAGTGGGAAGTTATTATATTTTGATTTCTTAACGATGTTGAATTACTTAATGCCGAACCTCCTCATATCCCAACTCCCTTTATAGTGATTTTTTTTTTAAATGAAAATCTCTTAATGAAGAAGCAAGAGCTTTGGAGAAGTGGAAATGGCATGAAATCATAGGTTAACTGGTATAAGTAAAAAGGCAGAAAGATGGTTTTGAATCAGATTCGTCCTATTCTGATCTGGGTGTGAAAATAGCCAACTTGCAGCACCGGGTGTGTATGTGCATGCGTATGCGTGTTTGTGTCTGGGGCGAATTATATACATGAATAATGGGTCTGAGGCTTTGCTCATTCATAATTTGCACTCAGAATTTGAATGCTTATCACTTTTCCTTTTCCCATGGAGACTCTCCCAAAGAAAGATAGAAATATCCAAGTCCACACCTTTGAAAGATCTTGGTAGCTACATACTGCTGAGTCTAAAGAACTTAAAATTGTAAAGGTTGTTGCTCTCTACTTGTATTGTTCAAAAACCTTTTTAAAGGAATGACACAATTAAAGTACTTTGAGCAGCTTAAGTACAATGGAAGGAATTTACTATTAATAGGGCAGTTGATCTGAATAGAGCCAGCTTCCCTCTCCCCCTTCTGTTTTCCACTCCTGTTGAATTTTTTGCAGAATTTCTATCATTATCCAAAACAGTCTTACTTATTTGTTTACCCTTTTATTATCCATGTCCCCATCCCTGAACACGAAGGCACTGATCTTGTCTTACCTGCTCAAACCTGCCTCCCCAGTACTTACACTGATGCCTTGCTCAGACTGGGTGTTCAGTAAGTACTTTTTTGAATCCATGGATGACAGAGGAACAGATTCAATAAGTGAAAGTAGGAAAAGGATAAATTGAGCCATCAGGGCCCTGAACAACGTATTTGGTGGAGTAGAGGCTATAAGGAGAAAACTAAGTTGATAAGTTACCCAATGGCAAACTTAGAAGATTATAGTGAGACAGTCTTAGTTCACTTGGCCTTTGTTTTCAGACAGAGGACTTTATGATGAACTTCTTAAGAAAGTTACAGATGAATGAATACCCTAAAACATCCAGAGAGAGGACTCTGCTGATCTTACGCCTACCTTGTGCCTGGCGTTTTGCATACATATTACATGTGTTACTTACTATTCACTGTAAATGCATGAGGAGAGTATTAATATTAACCTCTTTTATTTAGAGACTCCCAGAAGTTAAGGACCACACTCAAGGTTACCCAGTTGGTATGAACTAAAAATCCCTTCCCTTGTGTATCATCATATAGCCTCCGTTAACTTCCTTTAGCAAACTGTCAGGAGTCCAAATTAAAAACACTGACACTGTTGTATTTGGTTTAGATCCTTTTTCTGCCCCCAAATCTATTTTGTACTGAGGCTTGATAACTTTTTGTCAAAAAGAAAGTTAATTATAGAATATCGCTGGAAGGATACTCAAGAAATTGGTTCTAGGATTTCCTTTGGAGAGGGTAACTGACTGGTTCCCCAGGAGACCACACCAGAGGGAGTTTTACTTTTCTGTGCCATTTAGTGTTACCAGCTAAAACGCAGGATGCCCACTTAAATTTGAATTTCCGATAAACAACAAATAATTTTTAGTACAAATATGTCCCAAATACTGGACGAGAGAAATTTATACTCAAAATGTATTTGTTGGTTATCTGAAATTTAACTGAAATTTTAAAGCCTCTATTGAAGTTTTATAGTTTTTTTTTTTAATTTTTTAATGTTTTTTATTTATTTGTGTGTGAGAGAGACAGCGTGAGCAGGGGTGGATCAGAGAGAGAGGGAGATACAGAATCTGAAGCGGGCTCTAGGCTCTGAGCTTGCTGTCAGCACAGAGCCTGAAGTGGGGCTCGAACCCACAAACTAGGAGATCATGACTTGAGCCGAAGTTGGACCCTTAACCAACTGAGCCACCCAGGCGCCCCTGAAATTTAACTATATTTTAACTGGTGTCCTGTATTTTTATTTGCCAGACCTGGCAACCTCTATGTGGATTCACTGCTAACATTTTAAATTTTGTTCCATGGGTACAGATTCCCCATTCTAAAAATAATTAAATTTTTTAAAAAGTGGTTTTTGCAATTTGTCCCATATTGAAAAGCAATTTTAGCAAAGGACAAGAAATAGACACAGTATAGACTGAAATTAAATATGTGGCCTAAGGATAATTTTTCTAAATAAGTATAAGAGAACTAAATTTGTCAAGATAATTCTGGCATGCATTTTGCCAGCAGAGTACAGCTAAAGGGAAAAAGTCTGAAAACACCCTTCCTGGTGAGGCTGTAGTCATTGGAACCCTGAAAGAGACACTTCAATCTGTGGGTTGTGGACAAGACTAAGTCAGGAGAGGAAAGAAATTGTTATCTGAATTCCAGGTACCTTCAGCTCTATTAAGGTGGAGCCTTAAACTGATTGAGTTTTAGAGCTGGAAGGAACTTTTGGGATTTTTCTCTTCCATTTCTTCATCCTTTCCAGCACATTTGAAAATTAGGAAGTTCTATTTCCAATTCCATCCCCCACACCTCTCCACCCCCATCACCAGTTCCCACCAGTGGCCTAGGGATAGTGTCCCAGTTCTTAAGGTTCTCAAGGTAACATTAACACACCTATTATGTAATTACCCTACCCTAAGATCTCAGCCTTGGGATCTTAATTTACCAATGGTAATGAAAGAGAAAGTGACCCAGCAGGCCTAGGTTATAGGAAAGGTCAGAAGAGCCCACAGTATTCCCATTCTAGCTGTCTCTGTAACTGGGTGCTCGCTAAGGAAAGTTCCTTAACTGTTCTGGGCCACAGCTTCCTTAGTTATTAAAAGGGGGGAGGAGAGTTTCCTGGCTGGCTCAATCAGAAGAGCATGTGACTCGTGATCTCAGGGGTCATGAGGTCAAGCCCCACGTTGTAGAGATTACTTAAGTAAACAAAACTTTTAAGAAAATAAAACATAAAAATAAAAGGGGGAGTAGGAGTCTTATTCAGGGGTATGGGAGGATCAAATGGGATCACGTACATGAGGTACTTGGATTAAGTCAGTACTCAGTCATTTCAACTATGATTTTTATCTTAGAATAAGATCAGTCCACTTCTGAAATGTAAAGAGATCTTATCCTTGAGAGAAATATAATCTCAAACTTACTATGAAGCTAGAGGGTAAATCAACTGACACAGTGATGATTATTCTCTAATTTTCTATGGAGTTGATTATTTATTTGGCTGTACTCGAACATTTATATCAGCATATGACTAAGACAAAAATTATCATGTAATTGAGTACAGTTACATTTTTTTCTGCCATTTTTTTTTGTTAAAAGCTTTATCAGGACACACCTCACATACCATATAATTTACCCTTTTAAAGGGTACATTCAATGGCTTTTAGTGTATTCAGAGCTGTGCAATCATCAGCATGACTTTATTTTTATTTATTAAAAACGTTTTTTAATGTTTACTTATTTTTCTGAGAGAGAGCAGGGGAGAGGCAGAGAGAGAGGGAGAGAGAGAAAACCTCAAGCAGGCTCCATGCCATTAGTGTGGAGCCCACAGCAAGACTCGATCCCACAAACCGTGAGATCATGACCTGAGCCAAAATCAAGACTTGAACACTTAATAAACTTGAGCCACCCAGGTGCCCCTCATCACCACAATTTTAGAACACTTTCATCACTCCATAAAGAGTCCTTCACATTTTAGTAGTCACTCCTGTCCCCCTACCCCTATTCTTTCTAGCCCTAGGCAACTATTAACCTACTTTCTATCTATATAGGCTTATTTATTCTGGACACTTCATATTAACAGAATCATATAATATGGGACTTTTCATGACTACTTCTTTCATATAGCATGTTTTCAAGATTTATCCATGCTGTGACACATATCAGTACTTCATTTCTTTTTTGGCCTAATATTCTATTTTATAGATATACTACACTGTATTTACCTGTTCATCGGTTGATGGACATTTGGGTTGTTTCTACTTTTTGGCTATGATGAATAATGCTGCCATGCTTATTCACGGACATGCTTTTGTGTGGACATAGGTTCTCAGTTCTCTTGGGTATCTACTTAGGAGTGAGGTTATTGGGTCTACCTTTAGCCATTCGAGGAACAGTCAGACTGTTTTTCAAGGTGACTTCATCATTTCTACATTTCCATCACATTAATGTGTGAAGGTTCTGATTTTTACATTCTTGACAACGTTTGTCATTATCTGTCTTTTTCGTTACTGCCATCCTAGTGGGTGTGAAATGGTATCACATTGTGGTTTTGATGTGCATTTCCTGGATGGCTAATGATGTTGACTATTTTCTCATAAGCTAATGACCATTTACATATCTTCTCTGGAAAAATGTCTATTTAGATCATTAGCTTATTTTTCAGTTGGGCTGTAGTTTGTATTACTCAAGTTTTCAGAATTGTTTATATATTTGTACATGTTTATATATTCTGGATACTAGATCCTTGCCAGATAAATGATTTGCAAATATTTTCTTCCACTCTCTGGGGTGTCTTTTTCACTTTCTTGAGCATCAAAGCTTGGTTTTGATGAAATCCAGTTTATCTATGTTTTTCCTTTTGTTGCTTGTACTTTGTTGCCACATCTGAGAAACTATTGTTAGTACAAGATCATGAATATTTACCTCAATGCTTTCTTCTAAGAGTTTTACAGTTTTAGGTATTACATTTAGGACTCTGATCCATTTTAAGGTCATTTTTATATATTTTATAAAGTTCAGACCCAACTTCATTCTTTTGTATGCGGATATCTAGTGGTCCCTGTTGACCATTTTTTCCCCATTAAATTGTTTTGACACTTTTGTTGGAAAATTAAGTGATCACAAGAGTGAGGGTACATGTCCAGCTCTCATTCTTTTTTTTTTTTTTTTTTAAGTTTACTTATTTATTTTGAGAGAGAAAAACAGCACAAGCAGGGTCAGGGTAGAGAGATTGGGAGAGAGAATCACAAGCAGGCTCTGCATTGTCAGCATGGAGCCTGATGCAGAGCTCAGTGCCTTGAACCATGAGATCATGATCTGAGCCAAAATCAAGAGTCAGTCACATAACTTACTGAACCATCCAGGCCTCCCTCTAGACTCTCATTCTATTCCAGTGATTTGTATGTCTACCTTATTCCAGGACCACATAGTCTTGATTACTATAGCTTTGTAGTAAGTTTTGAAAAGGGAAAGTATAAATCTCCCAACTTTGTCCTTTTTCAAGATTGTTCTGGCTATTCTGGTTTCCTTGAATTTCCATATGAATTTTAGGAACAGCTGGTCAATTTCTGTAAAGTAGACAGTTGGGAATTTGATAGTTACTATGTTGACTCTACAAATTGATCTGGGAGTTTGCCATCTTAAAAATTATATCTTTCAATCCATGAACATGGGATGTCTTTCCATTTATTTAGATTGTTTTAAATTTCTTTCAACCATGTTCTATATTTTACAGAGTACTAAAATTAACTTTTTAAATTAAATTTATTTCTAAACATTTTATTCTTTTTATGCTATTATAAATGGAGTTATTTTCTTAATTTTATTTTTGGTTTGTCCATTGCAAATATTTGGTAATATAAAGGATTTTTTATATTGATCTTATGTCCTACAACCTTGCTAAACTTGTGTATTAGTTATAATACTTTTTTTTAGAGTAGTGCTTAGAGTTTTCTACAAGATCATGTCGTGCAACTAGAGATAGTTTTCCTCTTTTCCAATCTAGATGCCTTTTATTTAATTTTCTTGCCAAATTGTCTCATTAAAACCTCCAGTACAATGTTGAATACAATTGGTGAGAATGAAAATCTTTGCCTACTTCCTGATGTCAGTAGGAAGACATCAGTCGTTTACCTTTAAATATGATACTGGTTCTAGATTTTTCATAGATGCTTTTTAACAGGTTGAATAAGTTTCCTTCTATTTCTAGTTTGTTTGGTATTCTCTAGTACAGATCTTACTTGACCTCTGATGGGGTCATGTCCAGATAAATACAACATAAGTTGAAAATATTATAAGTCAAAAATGCATTTAATGCACCTAACCTTCCAAACATTACAGCTTAGCCTAGCCTACTTTACACATGCTCAGGACATTTGCATTAGCCTACAGTTGGACAGAATCATCTACCACAAAGCCTACTTTATAATACGGTATTGAATAGCTCATGTAATTTATTGAATACTATACAAAAAGTGAAAAACAGAACGATTGTATGGGCATAGAATGATTGTAAGCCTATTAGTTGTTCACCCTCGTGATTGCATGACTGATCGGAAGCTACATCTTGCTCATGCTGCCCACCACCATGAGAGAGGATCGTTCCACAAATCACTAGCCTGGGAAAAAAAATCAAAATTCAAAATTTGAAGTATGGTTTCTACTGAACATATATCACTTTCACACCATCAAACAGTCAATAAATTGTAAGTCAAACCATTATAAGATAAGGGCCATCTGTATTTTGTTGAGAATTTTGTGTCTATGTTTATTAGCCTTCAGTATGCCTCTCTTATGGTGTCTTTGGTGAATTATTTTTAAAAATAATAAAACATTCCAAAATTTACAAGGTTATTAGGTCTTCTCCCTGCCTTGGCTACCCACCCTTAGCCACTCATTTTTACTAGTTCATATAAACACCTATTTAAAAATAATTTTTTTGAATCCTTACCACTTATATTTTTGTAAGTAAGTTATTAAAATTATAATCAGTTACTCTGAGTATTTGACAGAAGATAGTCTCTATCAGATTGTAATAATAAAATCATTTGAATTTCTATAGTAAAAGACCACAACTCACTGACAATCAGAAACTCCACTTCTGGAGGTATAACTTGGTTAAGTCATGTTTTCTGAGCCTTATCTGTAGAAACACGAATAAAATCCCCTACCTGCCACTTTGTCCTGAGAACTGAGTGAGATGATATTTGTGAAGAGGCTTGGGACAGGTAGAATCAATTATAGTTATTGTTGATTCACATATTGCATATCACACTATCCCTTTAAATAGCAAGCTGATTGCCTGCGTGTTAGATTGGCATAAAAATTTTCAAAAACCCTTTATTGCATAAAACTAAATACTTCTGTATGTAATCTGTTTTTCAGAAGTTATCTTTCAGTTCTTAAATCCTTTTTTTGCCTAGATTCTTTGATTTGTCGCCTATTTCGGAAACTTGGAAAGTACCATGCAAATACAGATATAGCTTTGCTAAGTTAAAAATAAAATACTTAAGTGTTTGCTGGTGAAGGAAAATGTGATGCTATGTAGGTAAAACTGTGTGATGAAAATCAGATTCACATTTCATAAGAACATTTCTGGAGAACCTTAGACTTGAAAAGTAGGAGCCAAATGCTTCTCCCAGACGATAGTTTATAACTCTCACTGAAGTCAAGAGTAATTCTGAGGGTAGAATTTAAGCCAAGTGTTTGGAAAGCTGGGAGAGGAAAAAAAAGAAAGCACACATAAATTTCCAAATCTTTCCAAAGTACTTAGATGGGAGGAGATTTGTAGTTAAGATCTTGAGAAATGTTTTTTTCCACTAGTGGGATATTCATAATACCTTGATATAAATTATTTTACCTTCCCTGGGATGCTAATCATGATCAAATTTAGTTAAATAACCATTTAAGTTGCAAAAACTACACACACAACAGTACCAATTATAATATCTAACAGTCATTATTTAAAAAATGTTTTTTAATGTTTGTTTGTTTGTTTGTTTGTTTATTTATTTATTTATTTATTTTTGAGACACAGAGAGACAGAGCTTGAGGCGGGGAGGGTCAGAGAGAGAGGGAGACACAGAATTCGAAACAGGCTCCAGGCTCTGAGCTGTTAGCACAGAGCCCAAGGCAGGGCTTAATCTCAGGAGCCGTGAGATCATGACCTGGGCTGAAGTTGGATGTTTAACCGACAGAGCCACCCAGGCGCCCCTAAAAATTTTTTTTTAATTTAGTTTTTAAAAAACACATATGGACTTTTATTTACTTATTTTTAAAGCAAACTCTGCCCAACATGGGACTTGAACTCACAACTTCTGAGGTCAAGAGTCTTATGCTCTACTGACTCAGCCAGCTAGGTACCCCTGACGTGGAGTTTTTAAAAATATCCTTAAATGAAGAGTTTCTCAAAAACCTTTGACAAATTAAATACATCATTATGAGATTGAGATGAAACTTTTCAGACATAATTATTGCATAAAACTAAGTCCATACTCAATATTTATTAATAGCCTAATTAGAAGTTATCTTAGATACCTTTTCCCTGCAGTAATTTCACAAAATCTTTTTTTAAATTCCTACATGTTGAACAATTAAACTTTAAAAATTAATTAAAGTTAAAAATATGGATGATATTGATATAATGGCAATTATTAAAATCGATAATGTACAGCTTTGATCATAATGTTTAAGGGGATTCTTAGTCAACTGTCTGACATAGGTATTTCAGAAGACAGAAATTGATATCTCTCACTATTTGTCAGTGCTTGAATAGACTGGCTCCAAAGATTATCTTAGTCTATTTTGGGCAAGGGTGCTAGCCACAAAGGTCATATCTACCAGTTGATGCTTATCGTTACACTATCTATGACACAAAGTAACACAGATGCAAAGAATAAAGGCTTTCTTTGAAAAACTGATAAAGGCCATCTGTGCCCAAGGTTAATAGTAACACAACCAGAGGAGAAAATGTTAGGGTCTTTTTCTGTTCTCTTGATTTCCTATATAACCGTAGTCAAAGTTTTACAAATAAATATGCCAACCAAAAATAAATACAATGAACTTACTGAGAGACAATTCTTTCCATTTAGTCCTCTACATAATTATCTAGTATGATCTGTGCAACGAATCTCTAACAAGGTAGTGTTAGCCCATCTAATAGAAACAAAACAAAACAAAACAAAACAAAACTCAGTATCAGTATGGGTGATAGAATTTCCTAAAGAGGTCACATTTACAGAGTACATACTACGTACATAGTTATTTCATGTAATAGCTGAACAAATTCTCAAAATGTCCCTCAGCAATAGGTTTTACATTCCCTGTTAGCAAATGAGGAAATATCAGCTTATCCCCACAGTTGGCCTTCTGGCTGGTGGTGGAGGTAGTACTCAATGGTAGAGCTAGTCTGGTGCTCTTTCCTTCAAATCCCAGCTGGATTTAAAAAAAAAAATTTTACTTGTTTATTTTTAATTTTTTATTTGTTTTAATATTTTATTTTTGTTTTATTTTATTTTCGAGAGAGAGTGAGACAGCGTGCAAGTGGGAGAAGGACAGAGAGAGAGGGAGACACAAAATCCCAAGCAGGCTCCAGGCTCTGAGCTGTCAGCACAGAGCCCAACACCGGGCTTGAACTCATGAACCGTGAGATCATGACCTGAGCCGAAGTCAGACACTTAACTGACTGAACCACCCAGCACCACCCCCCCTACCTCGCGCCCCCTGCTAGCTGTTTTTTAACTATGGTGTTCAACACTGACAACACAGAACCAAAAACCACTGCAACAGATGATACATGACAAAGGGGAAAGTTTAGGAAATCACAATTTATATATATATTCCTTTGTCAACAAATAACTGGTATTTTATGATTCACATGGTATTGTTTTGTAAAGTGTTGTCATTTTGTCATTTTTCGTAAAACTGGCTTTATCTTGTTTATAGCATAAAAAGAACAAGGCATATCAATCACACGTGGAAACATTTTCTTCCAATTACGTTAGCTATGAAAACTTTTGACAAATTATTAGATTTGTACACACCAAATGTGCATTTGATTCCATTCACGTTCCACATCACTGGAGTAAATGGGCCGTTCTTTTTCTTACTTCACCTTCTTGAACTGCTGCACATGTTAGCCACTGATGTAAAGTTTAACTTAGGCCTGCAAAAAAAAGAAAAAAAAAGATCGAATTCCCGGGGCCAAAGAACCCTGTGAAAGTCAAATATGTTTGAAAAAAAAAGAGTGAATATTTATTTTTGTCGCTCAAGTTTTCCTGAAGCCGACACTGTTTCAACCTCTTGTACATTTCATTGACCTTAATTAACATGTAGTAGAAAATGATGGGGATATTCTTAAAAAAATCTATAAAGTAAAAAAGGTGTAAAGATGAATGAAAACTGCAAAAAACTTCTCTGGAGTAAACAATTCCGAAACTCCTAGTGTGAGTTGTCAGTAAGGGTTTCTTTAAAAAAAAATTTTTTTTTTTTTTTTTTTTATGTTTTATTTATTTCTGAGAGAGAAAGAGACAGTGTGAGCAGGGCAGGGTCAGAGAGAGAGGGAGACACAGAATCCAAAACAGGCTCCAGGCTCTGAGCTGGCTGTCAGCACAGAGCCCCATGCGGGGCTCGAGCCCACGAACCGTGAGATCATGACCTGAGCCGAAGTGGGCTGCCCAACTTACTGAGCCACCCAGTCACCCCTCAGTAAGGTTTTCTTAAGCTCATAACTACCTCACAATCCGATCACATCACACTCTGCTTTATATTCTAAGAGGCTCTGGCCGGCCATTCACAGCAGGTTTCCAACCTTCACAAGTGCACCTCTTAAAATTAAATAATAATAGTGACTTCGCCATATCTAAGTGGGATAGGATAAAGAAATGAATGAACACCAACCTGGATAAAATTGTCACTATATTCAGCAATTTATTCATTCAATTATTTTTTATCTCTTGAGAGAGCGAGCGAGCGAGAGAGAGCGTGCATGCACATGTGTGAGTAGGGGGCACAGAGAGGGGAAGAGAGAAAGTATCCTAAGCTGACGGAGGGCTTGTTCTCCAGACCTGTGAGATCATGACCTGAGCAGAGATCATGACCTGAGCCGAAATCAAGAGTCAGATGCTTACCACCCAGGCACCCCTATATCCAGCAATTTAAACACTGATTTTCAAAGTGTTAAAGATATTTTCACCTGCTTTGCAAGAAGTTTCATTAGATGAATGCAACTTATAGATTTATTGAATAAATATGATAATGATAAAAACTAACACTACCATAACAATTAGGTCATGGGCATCATTCTGTGCGATTTAGACATAATAAACACTTTGCATTCTCATGCTTACCCTATGAATTAAGTGCTATTACCTCCATTTTACAGGTGAGGAAACAGGCACTAACAACGGGCAGTAAGGTGTCTAAGGTTTTAGAGACAGAATCCATGCAATGTGGTGTTAGAGCCCATGTTCTCCATCATGAGGCTGCCTGGCAAAATATTCAATGTTTCACTGTGCCTCGTTAATAGAAGATAATGTAATTTAATCTTAGAATAAAAGAATTGCTGAAATATGTCACTGTGGGTTAAACCACCACAGCAAAACATGCCCCTTGCATGGATCTGCTTATTTCACCGCCACCAACAGCTTCACATGCCCATTGTCTATACACTCAGGGGCTCCTAAACACATTCCTTTTCATATTTAAATATTTTGTTTATTGCTTGTAAGAAAGAAACTATATGCAATTACTCCCTTTAACCTGAAATGCTTTAAAATTTTTTTTAAAGTGTTTGTTTTTGAGAGTGAGAGCGAAAGCATGACAGGGAAGGGCAGAGAGAGAGGGAGACATGGACTCCGAATCCGAAGCAGGCTCCAGACTCTGAGCTGTCAACACAGATCCTGACACGGGTCTCAAACTCACAAACCGTGAGATCATGACCTGAGCCAAAGTCAGCCGCCCAACCTACTGAGCCGCCCAGGCGCCCCTCTTCAGGTCCTTCTTACGACCCTGTTTAGGAAGCCACCCCCTTTGCTTCTACATGTACCCCCCCCCCCACACCTGGAGTTCCCCTGAGTACAAGATGCTTTTTCACACCTCAGAGGCTGAACATGTTGTTTCCTGTGCGTCTCATGCTTCTTCCTCCTCTGATTGTCTTCTGAACTCCGCTCCATTAAGAGTCGGTTCAATCGTCATCTCTGCAAGGTTTCCCAGGGTCCAACATTCAAGACTTGGGTCCTTCTTCCATTGTACTCCCATGTCATTAAACTACATCTATCCTAGAATTACACAGCAACCGGTCTGTGTACTCTGTTGGCCAGGAGTCCCCTGAGGTTTCTGCATTATCCAGCTTTTTAAATCACCAAAGATGGCATCTGACATGAATGGTAGGCACTCTAAAGTTGCTGTGTGATTGGGTTTGCTTATGAGTTCAGGGTTGCCCAGTGGTTGGAGTGAAGTACTGACAGTTCTGCACTTAATTCTACTGAGATAGTAGGTCATGTACACAACTTCTACTAGTAGCTAATTTTCAGGGTGCCTGGGTGGCTCAATCGGTTAGGCGTCCAACTCTTGGTTTCAGCTCATGATCTCACAGTTTGTGGGTTCAAGCCCTGCATCAGGGTCTGCCCTGGCAGTGCAGAGCAAAGCCTACTTGGGATTCTCTTTCTTCTCTCTCTCTGCATCTCTCTTGTGCATTCTCTTCCCCACCCCCCAAAATAAATAAATTAAAAATCTAGAAAATAATTTTCTAGCAAATAGGTGAAGGGAAATAATTTTATTTGGTCAATTTTTTTCTTCATTCACATTTTTTTCCTTTTCTTTTCCTCTTTTTTATGTTTTATATTTTGAGTAGGCAATATATGCACTTGGTACAAAACTCAAAGTATCAAAGACAGTAGACTGTGAGATAAGTCATCTTCTCACCTACATCCTCCAATGCTTGAATCCCTCATGTTATGCAGGCATTGGTACAGTTTCTAGTGTGTAATCCCAGAGCCATTTGAGATGCATATAGGCAAATAGCATGTACTTATCTAATACTATTTTGTACCTTGTGTTTTAAACTTTGTGATCCTTCCATACAAGTACATGAAAAGCAGCCTTGGCTTATTAACAGATGCATACTCTTCAATTCTGTGAATATATCATGATTTAACAAGTTTTTCAAATATTTATTTTTGAAAGACAGACAGAGTGCGAGCAGGGGAGGGAAGAGAGAGTGGGAGGCACAGAATCCCAAGCAGGCTCCATGTTCTGAGCTGTTAGCACAGTGAATCCAGGAACCATGAGATTATGACCTGAGCTGAAGTTGGATGCTCAACTGACTGAGCCACCCAGGTGCCCCAATTTTTTTTAAGTTTATTTATTTATTTTGAAAGAGACAGAGAGTATAAGCGGGGGAGGGGCAGAGAGAGAGAGAGAGAGAGAATCTCAAGCAGGAAGGAGGGGCAGAGAGAGGGAGAGAATCTCAAGCAGGCTCCTCCACATTGTCAGTGCAGAACCCAACGTGGGGCTTGAACCCATGAAATTGTGAGATCATGACCTGAGCTGAAATACAGTCAGACGTTCAACTGACTGAGCCACCCATGTGCCCTGAATGTATCATGATTTTTAAATTAAGTTTTAATTTTAATTCCAGTATAGTTAACAAGTGTTAGTTTCAGTTGTGATATTATATATTTATATATTATATTATATTTTTATATATAAAGAAACCCAGAAACAAGAAATTTTTTTTGCAGGAAGTCAACACAGATGATCACTCCATAGGATCTCTTCTCCCCAGGCAGCGTGGCACTAGGGTGTTCCTTGCTGGTCTAACCCCAATACTGTTTTCAACCCTAGGAGGGGCTTAGTGAGTTTTCAGAATCATTTCTCCTCTGCTGTAGAGGAGAAGGCATACTGTTCATTCTGTAAATACATACTGAGTAACTCTCATGCACCAGACATTGTTCTAGTGGCTTAGGTTTGAACAGTGAATAGACAAAAGTCCCTGTCATCATTAGGGTTACATATAATGGGAGAAGCCAGAGAGTAACCGCAATACACAGGTACGGTATGTGGTATGTTAATTTATAAGTGATTTGGGAAAAAATAAAGAAGGGACTAGAGAGTATGAGGAGTCCCTTTTGTGAAGGGTGGTCAGGGAAGGTCTCATTGAGATGGTGACATTTAAGCAAAGGTGTGAAAGCAGTGAAAAAATGAGCAAGGTACCTGAAGGAAAGAGCAAGAGCAGTTGATAGCGTGCCCGGTATGTCCTGGAACAGCGAGTTAGGCTGCTGGTTAGAGCTCAGCGAGCAAAGGCAAGAGGAGAGGTGAGGTCAGGGACGTCAGGGGATTTGAGTAGCAGGTTGGATTGTGTCGGTCCTTATTGTGTAATGGAAAAACCATAGAGTTCCAGAGGGCTGATGGGAATGCTCTATTGAGAACAGATTGAGGGGGGTCAAGAATGGAAGAAGGGAGAACCACTTAGGAGACTTTCTAAACAAGCCGAGAAATGAGATGGGTCACACCAGGTTGGTAAGCATGGAGGTGTGGAAGTATCTGGACTGTGGGTCTATTTTGTAGGAATGGCTGGCACGATTTGGTTAGACTTGATGCTGGATGCAGGAGGAAAAGGAGGCAAGAACGACTCCAAGGTTTGGCTTGGAGAAGTGGAAGGCTGAAGTTGTCAATTACTGAGACGGAGAAAGAAGGCAGGCAGAGCATGTTTTAGGGTGAAGATGATTTGTGACTTGGTTTATGGTTACCATAGCTTTCTGCGGCTGAGACTCTCAGATGGCCATGGTTCTAAATTAAGTAAATGGCCTGGACTAGACCAGGACTGAAATGCCTCCAAGGAATCTGCCCATGTCCTCGTCCTGAGCTATCCTGTTCCAAATCTGACCTGCACTGACCTATCATACTAAATATTCTTACACCTTTTTCTGTGTGAAATATTTAATCAAAGACATAGGCAATGCACACACACACATCATCACACATAACTAAAAACCCTGAAAACTTGAAACACTTGATTTCCTGTCCACTACATAACAAGCAGAACATGAGCCTCTATTAAAGGACTCACTCTCCTCCAAAAACCAAAACTCAATTCAATTCCACATTTGCGGATCCCTGATGTCACCAAGCCACCAGTTCCTAGACAATGCCAGGCTAAACTGGTACAGAAACCACACCAGGACAATATGAAATGCGCCGGATTGAAGAATGTGACCAGGAATTCACTGGTCAAATAATTCAAAAGAAGGGATACACTTAAACAGTCATCGCTAAAGCATCTGATGAAACAATACCTAAAATGGAATGAATATTTCAGCAAACCGAAAGGCGAAGGAAAGCAAAGCCAACATTTTAACTTTTATTGGTGGAAGGAAAGGAAAATGAAACACACGAGACTAGGAACTGAACTCCAGGAGTTATTTCAAACAGCTAAGAAGAGATTAGGGAAAGAAAATTTTAAACTGTGTCCTTGAATGGGAGGCAGACAACAGTGCAGGAACGCGGAGAGCAGTCTTCTTTCCCTGCCCAGCTCGCGAGGCCGGCGGGCAGATCAGAAAGAAGACAACCAATCGCTAGAAGAGAGTAGCTAAGGAAATCCGAACTTGTTTTAAACCAAGTAAAGTGATGGCCAGACTAGGTGACTCAGAGGCGTGACTCAAACCCGACAGTGGGGGCCGTCAGCTCCCGGAGGCCGGGGGTGCGGCGTCAAACACATTTTAGGAAAGTACCCGGCTCGAGGAAGGCGACAGGAAACCTCCCCGGGGGACAGGCCTGGGGCTCCTCCTGCCCTACAGTCTGACCTCTGACCAACGGCACCAAGAGGAGTTTCTAATCTCCTGGCTTCCCCTTCTTGCTTTACAGCCCGCCCACCCCGCCACCCATTTTTCTTCCACAAAGTGTCACGCGGCGCGTGTGTGCGAGACGTCGCGCCCCCTCCCAGCGGCCTTCAGCCCAGCGCGCCCCGCCACGCGCCCACCCGCCCCGCCTCCGCGGCGAGCCGCTCCCTCCCCACCCGGCCCGCCGCCCGGGCACGCGCGGCACGAACAGCGCCTGGAGCTGCGCTAGACAAACACCTGTCCCACCTGGGCTCCGCGAGATTTGGGGGCGAAAGCATAGGCAGCAGTGGGCGCGTTCTCGCGAGGTTTAGGAAATTTCCCACGGCCCGTGTTGTGTCTGAGTTGAGTAGTGGAAGGCGGTGGGAAGGAGGTGTAGCGTGAGACTGGGCTGCCCGCATTGGGCACATGCGCAGTGCCGCTCGCGCGTGCCGCGCCAATCCTGCAGCGCCTTCAGCAGGTCTCCGGCAGCGGATTCCAGTTCTCCGGGTTTTGGGGCTCCCTACAGGAGGCAGTGCTCGATCTGGGAATCTCTAGGAATTGAAAGGGCAAGGCTGGCGGGGGTGAGGGGAGGGGAGGGGTGGTGGAGCTACGGATGTTGCAGGTGGGAAGAAGGGGTCAGGATTCAGGCCCTTCTCCCTTCTAGTAAATGCCCGGACCGACCAAGTTTGCTCTGGGGTTTCCAGGCTTGGGTTGCCCGAAGTACGTTTCGGGGCAGCGACCAGCGTCCTTCACCCTGCCAGGCCCACGGGAGGACCTGGGCAGGGCCCGTCCCCATTACACCTGCGTTCACACACGGCCGGGGGCTGCGACGAGGTGCTAACAAGGCTCACACAGCAGGCAGCTCTGTGCCCCAGAGCCACCTCTGGTTTGAGTGCGGGGTGGGGGGAGTGGTGGCTCTCAATTCCAACGCCGTCTTTCGCTCCTGGAGAAAACTACGCGGAGCCCTAGCAGGCGTAAGACAGGTGGACATTAGGGGTGTCTTTGCCAAAGGCCTTGGCCTGAGCTCATTTCACACCCAAGGGGAAGAAAGCGAAGTCCACTGAGCTGAACTGCAGAAGTTTTCCATTTCCAGAGCTCTGGAGGGTCAGCCCACGTTGTAACTTGTCTGTCTGCGCGCTAGCAGGGGGGACCGAATGGGCGACGACAGTTCTAGGTTTGTCACTCGCAGAACTCCAGGCACCTCTCTAGCTTCAGCATCTAACGCTGACATTAGCATAAGGGAGGCGCCCAATGAACGGCTGAATGAATGAAAAGGGCTGGGAACCGGAGTGAGCGGGAAGCCACTTGGAAAACACCCATTTGAGGAGGTGTTTCATCTAGGCCTGTGAAACGCGGCAGATTTTCCCAGGACCCCTCCTCCCTTCCCCTCGGCCCCGCCTCCTGACCCCTCCATTCCCCGTCCCCGTTGTAATCCCCTCCGGTTTTCCTCTGTCTCCACGTACGTCCCTCAGGGCGCGTCCCAAAACCCGGATAACCGGAGCGCTCCCCATGGACCACACTGAGGGCTCGCCCGCGGAGGAGCCGCCTGCGCATGCTCCATCGCTTGGGTAGGTTTCCAGGGAAGGCAGCGAGCAGGATCCCCTACTCCGCGGGCGGCGCGAGGCGTCTGGCTCTTCGCGGCGGCTGCGAGGGGAAAAGAAGCGCGGGGGCTGGGTGGACTCGAGGAGTGAGGGAAAAGGGAAGGGGCGGGGGAGAGGGACCAGGGAAGGCGTCAAGGGGAATCTCGCGAGGGTTGGAGTTTTGGCGAGAGTTTGTGGAAGATGGCGCCTGTTGTGACAGGGTAAGTCTGAGGGAATCGGAGAGCTGGGAATCGGGAAAGTTGCGGGCGTCTCGCAGCCTGCGGCGTGCGGCGTGTTCGGGGGCCGCGGCGCGCTTGGCGTCCGGGGCCGCGGGGGCGGCGTCGCGTGCGTCGAGCGCGGCGGCGGCGGCGGCGTGTGGCCGTGCGCTCCCCGCTCTGCGCCGCCGTGGCTCGGGCTCTCGCGCGTGAGGGCGGGCGGCGGCGGCGGCGGCGGCGGCTGCGGCGGCGGGTGCGGGCGTGAGTGCGGCCGGGCGCGCGGGGCCCGCGGGCGCCGTGCCCGCCGTGCCCGTCGCGCGCCTCTTGCGCCGCCGCCCGCGGGCCCCGCTTCCCGGCCCCGCGCAGCTTTGTTCCTCCGGGCGGTCGTCGCCTCCTCGCCGGGCCGGTGCTCCCGGCCCCGGGGCGCTTTGTCTTTCCCCGCTGCCCCCCGCGACTCCCGACCCCCGGCCCTTTGTTTCACCGCCTTGGGCGCTTTGTCCGACCCGTCGCGCCCGGCATCCCTTTCCCGTCTCCCCCTCTCAGCTGTCCTTCCTCCCGTGCCCCTTTGTTGTGCCCTGCTCTACTCGGTGGCTCCGTGACCTGCCACAGCCCCGGCACCAGATTTCTGCCTTTTAATTTTTCTTCCATTTTCTCACGTGTGTTTCTCTCACCTTTCTGTTTGGTACTTGATCACCCCGCGAGTCTTTGTCTCCCCCAGCCAGCGGTTTATTCGCTTGGCACCCCCCCCCCCCCCCCCTTCCCTCTCATCTTCGGTTGATTTATCCACTACCCACGGAGTATGTCGGCTGAACGGTCTCAGCCTCGGGGGCTCCATCTGGCGCTTCAGCGAGCAGACCCTACGGTTTGTTGTTGTTTCTGTGGGTCTTGAAGATGCACGGGGACACTTAGTTTCCTCCTCGGCGCTCCGCACCCTTTTCTCTTGGGATTACGTGCACACTCTCCTCCACCCCCCCCACCCCCCTTTCTCTCGGGATCACAATGTCTCCAGTTTTCTTCGCGGTCTCTTCGGGCCCACGGTTGTTTTGCTTGGAAACAGTAGCCCTGGAAAAAGATCTGGTCTCTTGGTTCTTGCTCCCCCCGCCCCCTCCACCGCCCGCTTTTAGGCCGTTTCTGACGGCCTAGGCCAAGGGCAGCTGTCGTAGCTTTGCCCCTGGGTTACCTGAGGGTATCGTGGGACGGTTAGGAGAGGTGCGAGGTATCCTTTTCCTGCTGGCGTGTGACCGGTTCCAGACGTCCACAGTGGATATTCATTCTGTACGTGAACAGTCGTAGAGTGAATTTTGATGTTAAAGGCTTGCGAGTATTCGGATTGAAAATGTCAGCATTTTCGAGACTCTAGTTCTGGAGTTTATTTTCCCAGTAACTCCTGCTGCCTAAGGAAAAGGGGAGGCATCGTGCTTGGGAATTGGATACACATGATTTACTTTTTCATAACCGGTGGGTAGTTACTAGTTACATGCTTCTGGTCTGTCAGAGATTTGTGACAACCCTTCTGTCCCGTCTTTGGAGTTGAAATGAGGAACGCGCTATAGAGTGCAGTTTCTGGTTGATGAATACTGCTTCTAGAATCTTTGTGGAATGCATTAATCAAATGTAATTAAAAGACATTTAAGTAGTAGTCTTGAGGAAGGTGAAGGCACTTCTCATGTTAAAGGAGCTTTAAATTGTTCAGAGTGCTTATTGTTATGGTAATGAAAAGTTGGGAGTTGTGTGTGGGGGTGGGGGAGAGTGGTGTGGTGAAGTGTATTTAAATAGCCTAAATATTCTGGTGCTGGGGATAAGAAATATTAGGATTTTCCAGGATTACTAGATTGAATATACAGTTCAGAAGTCCCCCCGCCCCCATTAGTTGGTCATTACTTTAGAGGTGGTGTTACCCACGGAATCATGTGGAGTGTCATTTCCTTTATAAAGTCCGTGAAGTGCTACTAGGAGGGGATGTACAGGATTTAGTGTGAGGAATGTTGGTGCAGTAGAAATCTTTTTTTTTTTTTCTTCAAAGGCTGTGATTAGAATTAGTAGTTTGAATTTTAATTAATGGAAAATTGTGTTTCATAATTGATACGTGAGGGTTTTGTGAAACTTTGTGTTCAGTCTGGGTTCCATGAGTGGGTTTTACCAGTAATCATTTGTCTCCCGTACTTGTTTGTGCATAATCATTCTTTTGAAGGTAAAACCTTGAGTGCGCTTTTCCTGACTGTAAGCAAAGTGTAAATACGGTGTAATAAGGGAAGGTATTTTGTTCTGACTTGTACATGTAAGAATGATCACATAAACATCATAAAAGCTACTCTCACATATTGTTATGTGATTCTGAATTAAGTAAGGCTTTTATTTTCTGATCAAGTAAAATGTTGCCTTCACTAAATTATATCACAAACAGCCTATTTAGAAACATACCGGATGGGTTATGGTTGGGAAACTTTCATTCTGATTATTCGCTATTAAAGCTTTAAATTTATTGTCCATACATATTGTGGGTTGGTCCACACAGTGTTTTCAGGGAAAAAAAAAAAATAAGGTGCTCACTTTCCAGATCTATTTTAACATATGCTTCTAGGTATTAGGTTTTAATCCGTTAGGTTTGTTAAAAAGTTACCGATTGCCCGATAATAGATTTCTATCAATGTCTTTTAAAGGGGTAAGATAAAAAAAGGTTGGGGGATTTGACAATAAACTATTTGTAAAATAAATAAATAAATAAATAAAAATAAACATTAAAAAAAAAGGTTGGGGGGCTAATCTTGCCAGCTGTAATTTATTAAATAATCTTTGGCACTCTGGATGGATAAGGTATTAGGGAAAAAATGGTGTGTTTGAAAGTTCTTACAAATCTTCATTCCAGTATTGCGTCATTTTAAAAATTAAAAACCTAGGATGTGACTTTAAAACATTTTTTGCTTCCTCCTAATACTAAATTTCATGTTGTTTCAACTAGGGGCAGTATTTTCTCATGGATTGACTAAAAGTTGTTATTTTTGGCATCTGGCTTTATGATTATTTCCAAGTTACTCTACTTCCCCTGGGCCAATTTCCTAACTATGTAGTAAAGTGGGAATTGTAATAACTTGCCACATCTGCACAGGATTGCTGTGCCTTAGGATTTGCAGAGAGCATCCTTGGATGAAAGGTGTAGTTAAAGTCTAGGAATTGTTACTGAAATAAGCTGATGTGAAGTAGGTCATATTTTATAGGAAGTCAAGTAGGAATTTATGAACAAAGTTCTTGGCAAGTTGCAATGGTGATAGTGGGATGAAAAAAATGAAAGTATGCATTATAGTTGGGGTAGATAAAACCAATACATTTTTTTCCCCTGTAGGCTTAGAGGGAGAGGGATATGTGTAACAAATTACAGGTGGCGTGTGTGTGTTGTAGAAGAAATTGAAATCAGTCAGACTCATAATAACATTGTAAAATTGTGGGATGCTTTCCTTCTACTGATTTGTTTTCTGCACATGGTAATATTTTTTTTTTAAGTTTTTATTTTATGCATGTGGCAATATTGTTTTTAAATGGTAGCACAAAATGTTTTCACCAGACTCTGGGCCAAATTTGTTCATAGTAATGACTAATTTTCAAGATACCTTATAGTTTTCAGTCCTTTGTCATTTGCTCTAAGGAATATTTTCTAACAACTGGGACCATAAATTTCAGGGTTGGCCCTTGGTCAAGGAGTGTTGTACATTTGGGAGACGCTCTGTAGATACTTACTGAACAAATGAAAGCTGTTGCTTCTCTATTCCTGGTAGATGGTAACATGTCCCAGCTAAGTTCCCCAAGCTAGGTTTCTGGATTCCTCTCTCAACACTGACTCTTTATGTTTAGTCACCTAGAACTGAAACTTTTCTTTCCAGAAAAATCTCTTGAATCGGCCTCCTTCACCTCTGCTGCCACAGTTCTTGTTCTCCTTTCTCCCCTGGATTACTATAAACATTGGCAGCCTCCTTTTTGTTCCTAGACTCAACTCCTTCATCCAGATTCCACACAGCCTAAAGAGCAAATCTGATCACTTCATTACTTAGTTTAAAAACCTTTCAATGGCTCCCCCTAGCAGCCTTCATTAAAGAGGCAGTGGAGTAGAGAGTTGTAAGAGTTCACATTTAGGATTTAATCTGAACTGGATTCCAATTCTGTCGCCGCCTCTTAAAACCTCTGTAACATTGAAAAGTGATCAAACCTTTCCTTGGCTTGTCCATCAATTGCAAGATAATTATTTTTTGTTCAGTGGGTTGTTGTGAGGATTAAAACATTTAGTAGGATGGCTGCCCCGTAGCAGGTGCTTAAAAAATGTTAGCTAGCTTGGCGTATAGGGTCCTCTGTAACTATTTCATTTACTTTGTCTCCATCTGAACTGTTTATATTTCCCTTTATAATCAGAGCTCCAGCTATATTTAAGAATCTGTAGTTCCCTGGATGGGTTTAGCAATTTAACGCCTCATGTGCATGAAAAGTGCTGGTATTAGTGGGTTATTATTCAAGACCTAAACCTGAGGATGATCTACCAGGATCTAGCAGGCTAGGTTCATTGCCTCTTCCATGTGTTCTTAAAGGAGTCAGTATAATTCTCTAAGTGTCCTACTGAGTTGTAATTGTCACACTGAGAGGCTTATAGTTGTGTGGTGGCAGATTCGTGTGTGTGTGTGTGTGTGTGTGTGTGTGTGTGTGTGATCATTTATATATTCTTATACTGGAAAGAGTGGCCAGTACATGATAGGGACCCAGTAAAAAGGTTTTTTTGAACAAATGACTGGAGTACTCTTAAACCTTGTTGCAACCTGGTTCCTGTAGGCAGAATTTGATATATACAGGGACTGTATTGATTCTTTGGGGAATTTAATTGCTGAGGTACCCAAAGGAATTGATATCTTTCTCTACAGGCAGTCTCATAGCCTTATGAGAACATTATAGTAAAATCTTGGGCAGAAGTTCCTTTTGGATTAGACTTTATTATTTGTGGGACACTGATAAGTTTAAGCATCACAAGTGTCACATTTTGTTTTTTTGCATGCTTGACAAGTGTCTCTCAAAAGGTTCCATTATTTTTTAATGTTTTAAGTCCTTAGATGTGTAGGGATGTGTGTTAAAACTTAAGACTCGGAGGACTGCTTTTTTTTTTTTTTTGTGGGGGGTGAGAGGGAGATCAATGCCACTGAACGAAATAGCAACTTGATAACCTTCAGGAAGCCTCAGGAATTGTGGGTAGATTACTTATGATTTCTCCAAGCTTCATGTTCTACCTCTGTATAAAAGGGGAATGATAATTTTGTTGTATTTATCTGACGGGTATTGTGGCTATCAAGTAAGGTCAAAATAAGACCATGTATGTTTTAAGTGATTTGTAAATAGTAAAGCACTGTATACAGATATTTTAGTTGTAACAATTGTTTTCTTCTGGTTACCTTTCATAGGCAGGACTTTTTATTTTGTAACCTGTGGTTTGTGGGTCATGTTTTAGGAAAGCAGCAATGTATTTAGTGCAGTGGACCGCAGCCCTTGAAATATGTATTTTGGCGTTTTGAGTAGACTTATTTGGTAAATTGCTGCTTGACCATGGATGTTGCCATTAAGTCACCCCCAACTTTTGGGGTCTACTTCTTACTGCTTTCCTCTCTGCTTGGACAGCAGTAATAATGCAGGAAAGTCAACTGCTACCATCTTTCATACACTCTGCCTGCAGTTCTGGGGTGCCCCTCAGGCCTGGCACAGCATCATGGTGTCACTGATGCCTCATTAGGCCTGCTTCTGCTTCAGGGAATGAAATGATATTCCAGTGGTATGAAAAGGATAATGTGTTTCCTGAACATACTTCTGAGGAAAAGCAAGCATTACAGGCATTGTGGCTTGGGTTGTATAATTGGTAGTAATTACCCATCTGCGTAAATATTTGTGTAGGTTTGTTATGTTGAGACCGTGCATAATGATAGGCACAACAGTTTTTTAGTCAGGTTGGTTATGTTCATGGCAGTCTTGGAAACATTGCGCTATTTTAAGTTTACAAAACAATATAGAAACCACTGTTTCTTAGGTATCCTAAGTTGCAGAAGCCTTGATGAAAATGCCGCACCTGTTGGATGTGAGCTGAAATATGCTAGAAAATCAAAGTGACTCTTTTTAACTCCTCTCCCATACTTTTTTCCTATATTTGATGGTTTTAACTTGGCCTTTGAGCTAATATGTTTTCTGTGCATTATTAATCAGATGATGGGATTATAAATGAATAAAGAGTGTCTTTCTCATAAAAGGTTTATATAACCCGGAAAAATGTTGATCACTTTATGAAACACTGTTATTTCTTACTAGTGTGGTAAAGATTATGTTATATAACTGCAGTATTGGTTACCTTATAAAGTACAGAACTAGTGTTGTGGGTTTTTTTTCTTATTATTATGAACCATTTATTTTGGAACTAGTCTTGCTCCAGACAGAACATACTAGCTTTAGGCTGGTTTGCATAGTTGGAGGGAGGGTATTTGTTCCCTTATTGGAAAACTGCAGACCCACTAAGATCTTGCCTTATTTTGCTAACATACCTTGTTTTTATTTTATTTCTTATGGACCTTATTTTTTTAAGAGCAGTTTTAGGTTCATAGCAATATTGAGGGGAAGACACAGAGATACCCCATGTTCTCCCTGCCCCTGTGTGTAAATAGCCTCCTTCATTATCAATACCCCCTCACCAGAGTGGTAGATTTGTTATAGTTGATAACCTTACGGGGCGCCTGGGTGGCTCAGTTGGCTGAGTGTCCAACTTTGGCTCAGGTCATGGTCTCATGGTTCAGGAGTTCTAGCCCTGCATCAGGCTCTGTGCTGACAGCTTGGAGCTTGGATCCTGCTTCAGGGTCAGTCTCCCTCTCTCTCTGCCCCTCCCCTGCTCACTCTGTCTCTCAATAAATAAATAAATAAATATTTTTAAAAAGCCTTACATTGGCACATTATTGTCTAAATTTGTAGTTTACATTAAACTTCATTCTTTGGGTTAGAACATGTGTAAATGTATCTACCCATGTAGTATCATACAGCAGTTTCATCGCCCTAAAAATCTTGTGTTCTGCCTACTCATCCCCTCCCCAACCTTACCTCCTGGCAACCAGTGAACTTTTTATTGTCTCCACAGTTTTCAGCATAATTTTTCAAATCATTTAACTTTTGGTTTGAGAGTGAGAAAAATTTTCATTCAAAAAATTATATAGTTCTGTACAAAGCTCCTGATCCATATACCAACTGGAGGAAGTGGAAACATTGAGGTTCCCTGTAATGAAGGGGAGGGGTTCAGGGAAATGAGTATAACCATGCTTTAGTGATTCTTCAGTATAACTGCAGAAATATGTTCTAAGCAGTCGTTGAGCACGTAATAGGTATGAGAGCCATGTATTAGTCTTAAAAAGAAGTTGGTGCAGCTTATAATTTAGTGGAAAGTACACAGAGAGGTATAATAAGAGAAATTGTAAGAACTGTAACATGTATAATAGTGGGAACACAGAGGTGTGAATGATTATCTTAATTGGAGGAGAGTTCATAGAAAAGGTGAGAGCTGATGGGGGCTATTAGGAAATAAAACTAGAAGAGTGTTTGGGTCTTCTTGGAGGGTCTTGAATCCTAAGTTAAGGATTTGTTATCAATCAGGGATTGAGGTAGGAAGGGACTGAACATTTTTGAAGAGGTGTGGCTGGGTGTAATCTATGTAGAATAGATTGGGGTGGATGGAGACCCATAAGAGAAATATAAAGTCTGATCATGATGGTAGTAGGCTTATCCGTGGAAAGAACAAAGCAGCTCTTATGAGACAGGATGGTATAGGAAGCTTGGGAATCGGTGCCCTGTAGATCTATGGCTATGAGCATTCACTTACTCTGTCTTGTCTGAAAAATCGGAGTAGATAATACTTCATGGTATTGGTGTGAAGATCAAATGAGATATGGGATATAAAATGCCTAGCTCAGTTCTGGGAGTAGTAGATGGACTCAATAAATACGTCCTTCTCTTCCCCCCTCTGGAGTAGAATTTAAAGGATAAGATGGAGAGCTGGCAACGGTGGAAGAGAAGGTGGGGAGAAAAAAATGGAATGATTGAAACTTGGGTAAAGCAACTAGAAATGGGAAAGTCTGAGCAATGTGAGCACGTACAAGAGGACCTACCTGATCTGGTTTTGTTTTTTTTAGCTTTTAAACAACTGCTGAATACTTACTTTTTCATGTTTCTGTAACAATTTTGTATACTTTGGTAACATTTAACATCTTTCTGCAGTTACATGAATAGATCTGTGTCGTCTCTCTGTCTCTCTCTCTGTCTCTCTGATTTGTCAGCGAGCTCCATAAAGACAGGATCAATATTTTACTTATCTTGCATAATTATGGCACAGCTGTGATCAACTAGAATGTTGCATGCTGGATGCATAGGACTTGAATGGATTTAATAATATATAACGCTTGCCACTAGGTGGCACTTAGTCTAAGTGATAAGGCTGACATTCAGCATAGTTTTTCTGTGAAAAAACCATGGAGACACTGACCTCCTGAATCATGTTTAGCTTTCTTCCATTTCTGGACCATACATTTTGAAGTGGAATATGAAACATTAGCAAATTAAAAACCCATAGTGTTGAAAAATAGAAAAACCGTAATGCCGTTACAGTATGCCCTCTAGAAAGAAGCTGAAGGGAGGCTCAGTGAAATTCCACAAGTGACCAAACTCCATATCTCCAAATGTATTGACAGTGAAGCTTGGTGGTTAGAGTTTAGGCTATAGTTTTATGATTAAAGGAGGAGACTTTGGGAATTTCCTTCTTATTGGACTTAATGAAAGATGAAGAAGTGTGGCTTGTAAGGATACTAGACTGTGATTCTATGTTCTTATTTATATTTTGGTATATTCTTTTCTCTCTGCAACACACCATAGAATGTAATTATATCTTGTGTGACAAATGTTAAGGTTATTAAATCCATTCCATTCAGGAAACTTAAGAGCTGGAAAAGATCTCGCTAATCATAATGTTCTAAAGTAACCACTCATTTAAACGTAGGCACACATGGACTGAACAATTTCCAATTGGCTGAGACATATTCAATGAATGAGCTGAGACTAGTTCCAGCATGCTTTTTAGGGAGGACTTGTGCTGGTCTTTTACTCTTTTTAATTTATACCATTCAGCTCCCTTTTAAAAAAATTATTAAAAATAAATGCTTTAATTTTTTAAATGTTTATTTTAGAGAGAGAGAGGGAGAGAGAAAGAGCAAGCACACAAGTAGGGGAGTGGCAGAGAGGGACGGAGACACAGAATCCAAAGCAGGCTCCGGTCTCTGAGCTGTCAGCACAGAGCCTGACACGGGCTCGAACTCAGGAACCATGAGATCATGACCTGAGCCTGAGTTGGATGCTCAACTGACTGAGCCTCCCAGGCATCCCCATTCAACTGCCTTTTAATGTTATATGCACTTTGCTTTGTCTTTACTTCTGTGGGTGCCATCTTCGACCAAGAATACAAATCTCTAGCTCCAAGCTTGGTTAGAGTGTTGCTTAATAAACAGCTCTGGGGCACCTTGGTGGCTTCGTAGGTTGAGCATCTGACTTTTGGCTTAGATCATGGTCTCGCAGTTTGTGAGTTCCAGCCCCACATTGGGCTCTTGTGATGTCAGGCACACAGAGCCTGCTTCAGATCTTCTGACTCCTTTCTCTCTGCTCCACCCCTGCTTGTACTCTCTCAAAAATAAATAAAACAAAGAAACAAACAGCTCTGAGCCTGCCGGTCTTACCTCCTTTGCTGTCTTCCTGTTCTTGATGCTGCTTGTGTTCATTATCTTGTATATCTGACTGACCAGGGTGGCCTCTCTGAGAACATGTGTCTTCTCAGTGCACACTTCTTCCCCCCTGTGCGTTAGCCATCCCTACTCCAGAACTGCCTTGGTTCAGTTACCTCTGGCTCACCCCAGCCTCTGCCTCTTTTCCCTAGCATTTTAGTTCTGCCACTTGCACTAAATTGCAGCCGGTTGTTTGAAAACCCTCTGTTAGAGAAAATGGAAGGGTAGAAGAGGAGATTGAGAAAAAAGAAGATGGTCAATTAGGAAGGAGGCCACAACTGGAAATTTTATAGTGAAAGATAGACTCATTTATGAACCTGATGATTTTCATACAGTGATTTTTCTAGTGTATATTTCAAGACAGTATCATTCCCTTGACTGCGGAGTTCATTAAGTGTGTTGTACCTGTCATCTGTGCTTATTCAGATGTTGTCAAGGAAGTGAATTAAATCCATTTCAGCATTCCAGAGGTAGTAGTGATAGTTTTAGTAATTTACAGCTTATAATAATGAGTGCCATTATTTGATTAAATGGATCATACTGAATTAGTGGGAGTTGCCACTTGACTATTATAATGTTAAAAAAACAAACTTGATAGCTGTAGCTTTCAAAGATTATTTCCAGGGGCGCCTGGGTGGCGTAGTCGGTTAAGAGTCCGACTTTCGCTTGGGTCATGATCTCGCGGTTAATGGGTTCGAGCCCCGCGTCGGGCTCTGTGCTGACTGCCAGCTCAGAGCCTGGAGCCTGTTTCAGTCTGTGACTCCCCCTCTCTCTCTGACCCTCCCCTGCTTACGCTGTCTCTCTCTCTCTCTCCTAGAAATAAATAAAAAAAAAATATTAAAAAAAAAAAAAAGATTATTTCCTAATTATTGGTAAACAAGCCATTTTTCATCCTGGCCTTCCCCCACAATATAGGGGAAATCCTTTTACATATAAGATTTTACCTAGAGGATACTTATTTTTGACTTAAGCTGGTTTCCAAGGTGTAACTGTTGAAAGTTGTCAGTTGGTAAATTAAATAAATTACATTAGAATTTAAATTAACATGGAGGCTTAGATATGCAGTTGATTTATTTTTTCATCTCATTTTAGCTTGTTTTTCTATTTCAAGGAAGAGACTGTTGATGTGGAAGTTTTTCTTAGGAGTTCATTAATGTCATCTTGATTATTTTTGTGTTGGAAAAATCATGCATATAAGAAATTCAAAAATTATTTAAATATGTCCTGGAAAGTCAGCCATGGTAGTCTTCCACCAGGAAGTTAACTACTGTAACAACTGGGAGTTTAGTTTTCCACTTTTTCTTTTTAAGTGGAAATGCTGACGTTCAGTTTATTAAGTGTCAGTAGTTTAGCAAACATTGAGAAGTTTTAGGGAGTTGACATTTTGTTGATTTTGTGAGGGAGACGGTATCTCCATTTTATAGATAAGTCTGAGGGTTAGGAATTTAGTAATTTAACTCAGGTTCACACAGCTTTATTCTGCCTCTGCCATTTACTGTCCTGCTCTGTATTTATAGAGCTTTTGTTTCTCCGCCTAAATGGTACTCACCTGAAAGCGTCCACGCCCCCTGGAAGGTAACAAGCAATCCCAGCGAGAAGTCTAATAAAGGCTTTACGGAAAAGGGGATTATATTAGATTATTACTTTAGATAAAGTATTAGATTACTCTCTGTTAGAGATTACTTTAAAAATAAATAGGTGTTCTAGAAATGCAAAGTTAGATTTGACTGTTTATAAATATATTCTGATGGAATATGTCTTTTTCTTATTTTGTGTAACAATTTTATTTTTTACATGATACTTTTTGTCAACTTTAAAGTATTTTCTCTCAGATTTTCATTTGTCATTCAATCTTATTTATTGTCTTAAATCGTTTTAAAATATTTACGTAATCAAATTTGTAGTTTTTCCTTTGGCTTTGTGTTTTGCTTGTCTTCTTCACACTTAAGATTATGAAAGCATTCTTATGTTTTTCTTATAAATGTCCTTTTACAACTTAAAAAATGATTTATCCCTTTAACCCTTCTGGAATGTGTGTGGTTTTTTTTGTTTTGTTTTGTTTTTTGCTATGTGTTATGTGGTGTAGAGTCTGACTTTATTTTTTCCAAATGTATAACCAAATGTACAGCATTGTTTTTCATACACTTAGTTTTTTCTGTCTTCTGTTTTATAGAGTTGTGATTCTTAAAATGAGATCTTTGGACAAGCAGCAATGGGATAATCAGGGAACTTGTTACAGATGCACTTTCCTTCCCTCTACCCCAGACCTCCTCTGTCGGAAGCTCTGGCGATGTGGAGTCCAGCAGTCTGGAGCTTCAGCAAGCCCTCCAGGTGCTTCTGGTGCTAGCTGGAGTTTGTGAATCACTCTTAGAACTCCTCTTTAAGGAAGGGCAAGCCCTCTGTTTGTGCACTAGATCCTGTCCCTTCTCAGCTCCTCTGAGACATTGGATAGCCAGCTAGCCTCCCCTGTCCCTGGCCTCATTTGTCACCTTTGTGTTGAAGCATGCTTGACAGTATACAAACATGCTGTTATTTCTCTGGACTCTGCTTTAGTTCTCTATTGCCCTTTGCAACAAACTTCCTATGGAGAGTTTTTCTATCTCCAGTTACTCTCCATTCTCCCTAAACCTACTTCAGCCAGGCTTTTATCTCCAGCAGACCTGCTCCTCTCCCTCCAGTTACCCCTGCAGGTTATTGTAGTGGTCAGTTTTGTCAGATGTTATCTGAGTTGATCAGTATTTGATATCTTAGATCACTCCCTTCTTGCTCAAACATTTTGGTTTCCCACCTTGCTGGCACATTTTTCTTGGTCTCTAGTACTTTTTCATTTTACCACATTTATCCCACACTCTGTACTCCTTCCTGTTTTATTTTTTTTCTCACTTGCATACATCAGCTTCTAACAATATTATTTGCGTTTTGATTTTGTATTTCTCTGCCCTACTAAAATAGAGTGCTTGGTACATAGAAGGTACTCAGTAAGTATTTGTTGAATGAATGAACCCATGAAGTGTTCTAGCAGCATCACTTTTTGAATGCTCTGTCCTTTTCTTACTGATTTGAAGCCCTCCTTCTGCTAGTGTATGTTATGAAGGTTTTTTAAAAAAATATTTATTTATTTTGAGGAGGGAGAGAACATGCAAGCAGGGTAGGGGGAGAGAAGGAGAGAGGGAGAATTTAAGCAAGTTCAACTCCCAGTGCAGATCCTGATGCAGGGCTCCATCCTCACTACTGTGAGATCATGACTTGAGCCCAAATCAAGAGTAGGACGCTTAACCAGCTGAGCCACCCAGGCATCCCTAGTGGGCTTCCTGGTATTAATACAGATTCATCTAATGTGTTTCAAATGTAATGTGTTTTTAAATGTGGTATTCAATAGCCTTGAGATCTGTTGTTACATTTAGCTTTTGCCATTGTCTGGTGTGGAAGGCAGTATTAATTGTTTTATAGAAATTTAACCCAGTTTTACTTACTGGTTGGTAGGAAAGTTGAAATTCAGACTCCTGTTGCTGGATTCCAATATCATTGCCATGAGCATCTTCTAATTACTATGTAATTTAGTATGTGATAATTCTTCCTCTCCACCCCCTCTTCTCCAAATTTGAGATGAATATCCGATAGTTGTCTATCTACAGGATTGGGTGTGCTCACTAAATAGAAGAGCCCCTTCCCTAACTCCAGCCAGAGTAAAGATCTGAGGCAGCAGGATGAAGTTGAACAGGAATTTGGTTTATGTGGGATTTTTTAAAAATAGACTTTATTTTTTAAGAAAAACTTGATGTGGAATTTTTGTCTCTGCATTTCAGTTTATGATTTCAGAAGAAAGTTGTGGAAAGAACCCAGGCTGGAGGTCATGAAAACACATTATTTTCACTACTACAAACTGATTTGATACTCCACTTCACTTTTTTTTGGCCTTTGATCTAGGCTTTAAGTTAAACAGGATACTATACGTGTCAGAGAACTTAGAAAGTAATTCTTATACTGTATAAATGAAAGGTATTACTATTAAGGATGACTTGAGTGACCTGTTTTTGGTACTCTAGATACTTTCGTCTTTTGTATGATACTGGAGTACTTTTAATTTTGTTTTATGTCAAACTTTTATAAATGTAATTTTAAAGTTTTTGATGCAAATGTTGTTTTTCTAAGTCCACAGCTGTGGATGTGGCTTAAAAAGTGATGAGCATCGACAATGATGAGCCTTTATGGAGCAATGAAAGGCTGCTTACAAATTGTAGCCACAGTTGAAATGAATTCTGTGTTTGTTATTTGTGAATCCCTAAGGGTAAATGTGTTGGGGGGGTGGGTGAGTTAGGATAGTACAAACTGAGAAAGTGTTTCTGTTCTGCTAATCTTTGGAGCAGTCATTTCTGCTACTGCTCTTTCTTATGACTGAAGGAATTGGGAATATTTTGCTTGACCTCTTTGATTCTTTGTCTATATGTATAATTTGAATATAGGTAAAGGCAAATTGTAGTATTAAGATATTGTATGGACATAGTTTCTGTTATCAAATATTTTTGCTCTCAGCAACTACTGTGTATAATAGCGCTTGTGAATGATACTTAACCTGTGTCCATGGTCTAAAACTATTAAGTGTTAGGTTGTTTGGAACTAAGTGTTTTCTATTTGGTATGATTAGTTCATGCATGTCAGTAGTTTTAGGCACAGTGCATCTATTCATTTTTATTTCAAAAATGAAATAAAAAAATATTGTTTTAACATGTTATTGAACAGGTTCAAATAGTTACCTCTAAGTTACTAACAGTAGTTTTACTCCAAGATATTATATATCACATCTAGAGCTGAGCTACAAGAAATAAAAAGGAGCTGTGTTTTTTTTTTCTATCAAAATATCTAGAAGATATATTTGTCAAAAGAATTCTAGAAAATGTTTGTTTTTGTTTTTTTTTTAAAGGAAGGGTCGAAAAGTAATAGTTGGAACAAATGAGGATCTGTGGCCAAAAAACCCCACCGCTGTATATACGGGATTATGGCCAGCATTTCTGAATATCTTAGAACATAGAATTGCAGATGTTTGTATTTATATATTTAAATCATCATAATAGATTGACTTTACTTTTTAAAAAATGTTTATTTTTGAGAGAGAGAGAGAGAGAGAGAGCGAGCGAGCACAAGCAGGAGCAAGAGAGAACACGTGAGTGCGCGCACCAGTGAGGGAGGGGGAGAGAGCGGAGAGACAGGGGAATCTGAACAGGCTCTGCACTGTCAGTACAGAGCCCTACGCGGGGCTCTAACCCACGAAACTTGAGGTCATGTGCTGAGCCAAAGATGGATGCTTAACTGACTGAGCTACCCACGCACCCCAGATAACCTTTGTTTTTATAGACAGTATTTAACATGCTTCTTGGTTATAAATTACTGAGTATTGAAGATAGGAAAAAAACATATTGTTAAAATTAACATTTTTGTTAAATTTAGGCTCGTTACTCCTAGTAATACATTTTAAACTTTGATAGTAATCTCTTCCATTATTGTGTGGGACATGTTTTCAAGAGAATTGTATGCACATTAAAAAAAATAACAATTTTTGTGAATTGTAGTTATTATCTGTAGTCACTTTTAGATATGAAAACATTCTTAGTGAGTTACCTCTGATTCATAACCAAGTTTTAGCAGAGCAGATGTAGACTAACAGTGGAATAATTAGCCCAAACATATTAGGGGGTTAGAGAGCCCTTTGTGTAACATTTAATTTCTTGGCCAGTTTATATGAATAATTAGTTTTAAGGCAGTTAAAATGTCTTCTCTTGGGATTTCACAGTTGTCATTGATAGCTGTAATCACTGGGGAAGTAGAAATACTCTTTCTGTCGAACAGATGGCTTTCCTAGTACTAGTCCCCAACACTGCCTCCTGAGGTTCATGTTTATGTTGGATGATATCCTAATCACACCTTTTGAAAGATCACACCTGGTAATAGAATATGATGTAGATGATAAAGTGACTTAGTGAATTTGAGAACTTGTTGAAGTTGGAAGTGTATATAGTTCCCATGCTCCTGGGGAAGGTAATCTGTTCGTGTTGGAGCAATCAGTAGTGGCTTGTAATGCCCTGTCAGGGGCTCGGTAGCTGCCTCTTCCACTTTTTGACTTTCATTAGCTCTGACATCAGTGTGCTGTTTTCATTTCTGTCTAGTCAGACGATCAGCTCATCCAGTGCTTTGAGGCATTGGTAATTTGTGTTAGGATTAAGGATAGGTTTCCATTGTGTACGAGGAAGATTTCCCGAGAATACAATGATGCAGGGGCTTACAATTACAAAATCACATCTTTTTGCAGCTCTAATGTGAGGCTTTTGTGGCGATTTTACTTGTTACTAATAGGATTATCTTACCCTTTTTTAACATGTCTGTTTTCTTTTCGAAATTTGAAAACATGTGCACACGTGTATTGGAAATTTGCATGTATGCTTATGCTCCTGAAATTTCAAAACCACAGTCAGTTATGATTCTAAGAACTTTGCATTTGTAGGCTATATTTACTCAATAGCAATAAATGTTTGTTTTGAAGTCATTTCTTAATGGCATCTGAAAGCCAGTGACATTTTGGAGATATGTGAGGACAGGTTGCCTTTTAGAAAGATAGGGCTGGGCTTTCCATCTTTAATATAACTGGTCAGGGCAAGTAGTAAGAGTAAATAGAGTTATGGTAGATAGATCTCAACTTTTAGCTACCAAAAATTTGTCAAGGAAAAAAGTTCTGATGCTTTACTCTTGTCAGGGGCAGGGTGGTGGTGCCATTTGTTGAGATAAGATGGCATGGAGATACATGGCAGAGTAGAGGAGTTGAGTTAGTGGTGGGGGGTGGGGAGAAAGAAGTTTCTGGGTTTGAGTGTGTTGAATTTGAGGCCCTTGTAAGAGAGCTAGATGAAGACATCTGGTGGCCAGTTATGTATATGTGTTATGTCTGTGGTTCCTGGAGCTCAGGAGAGAGGTCAAGGTTGGAAATACATACCTGAAGACTGTTAGATGGTAATTATAACCATGGGAGTGGGCAAAACCTCCCTTGGCAGAGTTGGAGTTAAGCAGGGACGAACTGCTGGTGAGCAGCCACGTTTAAGGAATCGGTAGAGATGTGGAAACCAGTGAAAAGTAACTATTAACAAAAGAGGTAGGACAAAAACCTGGGCAGAGTAGTGTCACAAAAATGAAAAGAGTACTTTTAGAAGGAGGGAAAAGAGTCAGTTGTGTCAGATGTTGGAAAGAGGACAAATGCTATAAATCCAAATGTGCACCAGGGTTAAGACTTCGAAGACCTTGGCCAAACAGTTTCAGTGAAGTGGTGGAAACTGTAATGTGGTTTGTCATGGGGGAAGACGTGGAGACAACTCTATCGGAGCCATGGCTGTGAACTTGGTGGGAGTGGAGCTATGTGTGTTGTGATGGAGATTTTTAAAGTGAAACAGGCTTGCTTCTCGGCCTTTTGGCTAAGTGTAAAGTGAAATACGCTTGACTTGTTTACATGATGATTAGAAAGAGCACAGAAAGGGAAGGGGATGAAACTTTGGTTGAAAACTCTGTTGGTGCTTTTTACAAGGGGTTTTGTTGGGGAGGTGGACACACATTCAGTAATGCTGTGACTGTGAGGACATTTGTGAATTCGATTCGGTTAACTTCTCAGTCTTTTCACATGGACTATCTCATTTTAAGATTGAGATTCTTTTTCTCCTGAAGGAGTGGTGTTATTGCTTGGTTTTTAAATATTTTTTGCTTGGTGTCTCTCTGATTAACTGAAGTGGTGGATTTAGTTAATTTCCTGTGAAGCCAAAGAAGGTTGCATGTCTTGGGGTCTTTATCCATGTACTGCAAAAACTGTGTGACACGTGCAGTGGTTTGGTTTGTACTGTGCCATAGTTTATAGACTTCTGACCGCTCACCTGTATCCATAGAAAGTTAACATGTACCACAGTATATATGATGATATATTAATCAATTACAGTGAAATGTTGTATTTTAATAATAAACACATCAAAATATGTACAGAAATTTGAAATGTTGAAAAATATTGTGATAAAATTTTTTGTGATTGTGATAAAAATGAAGCAGAGTTTTAAAGATACTTTAATAGAGTGGGGAAAACTCTTTTTTTAAAGTGTTGGTTAATTTTTTGTGAGTCATTCAAATGGCTAGATTCAAGTTCATTTTATTTCTATACAAATCCAGTGATTTTTCTTAGCTGAAAAGCCATTGTTTACCCTAAGTCTTTTTAATTTTACAAAAATAACCTCTAGATAGCAATGTACAGGAAGCTGCTTGTCTTCACAGGAAAAGTAATCAATTTTGGGACACTTTTGTGTAAGAAAAACGAGTAACTGTCAAGATTCACAACCATTTTAAGTGCTTTGTCACTAGATAAAGGGCAAACCTCTATGTGGTACAAGAGATTTTCATGGTTACTCCTTATCTCATGAAGATACAGTGTTTTATAAAACTAGCCACATCCATAGCATCTGGTAGTACTTTGTGCCTTTCTGTCATCCTTTTCATCGCTTGCTAATGAAAGATAAAATGAGTTCTTGTGTGATAGGATTTCAGTAAGCTTTTTACAGGAATCTTTTATGATGGTTAAAGCAGCTACATTCATAGCAGATAATGCTCTCACTGATTTTTTTGTAAAATGCTTTTATTAAAGAACGCAAAAAAGCTTCCTCCTGAGGATACCTTGTCTTTTTGTTCAATGCTCTATCACTTTCACCTGAAAGAGTGCTTGTTATGTAAAAGACACTCAGTAAATATTTGCAGTTGAGAATATTTCACATAGATACATTTAAAAATTTTTTGCATTTCATTAAAAAGTCAGCAAAGACTAAACTGAGGCATCTATACTACCAACTATATGGCAAATTTCTCATACTATGTAATTAAATTTTTTTAAAAATTTATTTTTGAGAGAGAGGGAGAGTGAGAGTGCATATAAATAGGGGAAGGGGTAGAGGGGGGTGGGGAAGAGAGGATCCGAAGTGAATTCTGTGCTGACAGCAGCACGATGCTACCCAGGCACCCTAAGCTTGTGACTCTTGATCTTGGGGTCCTGAGTTCGAGTTTACTTAAAAAAAAAAATCATACTAAAAGATAGTTTTAGTGAAAGAGTGTGGCATCTGGATTTGCATGATGACAGAATAAGAAATGTCAGGCCACCTTTTGGTAAGAAATATTTTTTACTCTAAATTGATAGTTAAGGAAGATGAACAAATTTATTTGACTGAGCCAAATGTAATTATAAAGGAGAGGAACTTTATAGGAGTTCTCATGTTTTATACATTAATTTTGGATTGCCTAACTAATTACTTGAAAATTTTTGCTTTATTAAGGTGCATAGCTTTTCTCCTAATGCTGTTGATTTAACAAAAATATAGTGCCATTATACAGATTAATATATAATTTCTGACATAGGGAAAACAAATACTAAGACTATTCAGACAGAAATAGGGAAATAGGACAGTGTGAAGGCCTAATGTTAAGATCAGTGCGAAAAAGACAAATATTTGACCACAGGGATATTGTGATTTATAAGAAATATGTATTTGTCATTCAGATGACCACACTGTCTTTTTCATATAGGTCTTCATCCACAGTACACAGTTCACAGCTGCTAAAACCCTTGGGATTTCCTAAGAGATGTGGAGTAATAAGGGTTTCTCTTCTTATGTTAATGATAGGACTTTTGGAAAGCCCCTTAGGATGGGGGCTGGTTGCGAGGGGAGCCAACCTTGTGATTAGAGAGATGGAACTTTCATTCCCCACCCCTCCCCACCACCTCTGTAGGTTGAACCAATTACCAAAGGCCAGTGATTTAATAAATCATGATTTTGTAATAAAGCCTCCACTAAAACCCAAAAGGACAGGGTTCAGAGAACTTCCAGGTTGGCGAACACTTGGAGTTGTTTACTTGGGAGGGGAGTGTATGCCCAGAAAGGGCATGGAAGCCCTGTGCCTTTCTCCATACCTTGCCCTGTGCATCTCTTCCACTGGGCATCTCCTTAGTTATACCCTCATATAATAAACTGGAAATCTAGTAAGTAAAATGTTTCCCTCAGTTCTGTGAGCTGAACTTGCAAATTAATCAAACCCAAGAAGATCCTTGGAAACTCCAATCTATAGCTGGTCTGTCAGAAGCACAGGTAATAAACTTGGCTTGCAACTAGCATCTGAAGTGCGGGTGGGGGAGTTAGGACTGAACTCTTCACTTGGAGGATCTGTCTCCAGGTAGTGTCAGAATTGAGCTGAATCGTAGGACATCCTGCTGGTAACTAGAGAATTGTTTGTTGGTGTGGGAAATACCCTCCCCATGTTGGAATTGGTACCAGAGCCCGTTTAACCACATACTTAGGTCTCCAGGCATCACTTGAAATTTTTTATTTTTTATTTATTTTTTGAGAATGTTCTGTTATAAACAATTGATTCAAGGCAACTGTGTTTCTCAAAGTAACTTCTTTATGTAGCCTCTTTTCTATACAGACTTTTATCTTTTTCTATGAGCTTTCTGGTTTGATGGTATGTTTGTATGTTTGGAATTACGTATATGCTAGATGGAACCTGCTATCTTAGGTCATACCATGGATTGTTCAGTAGGGACACTATAATAACAGCTTTTAGTTAAGAAGGGAAGTGTGTGTGTGTGTGTGTGTGTGTGTGTGTGTGTGTGTTGCATGTCTATTTCGGGGTCACAATGAGTTGATATTGTTTATGATACTGATACTGCTTATCTTTGATTGAAGATCAGTAAAAAGTCATTTAAATTGTTTTAAATTCAAAGTAGCATTAATCTGTATTTCTTCATTTTTGTCCTAACGTAGCAATTTTAACACATCCATTTTGTCTGTAGGATTGGAGTTGACCTTACAGCATTTAAAAGCCAAAACCAAAAAATAACTCTCCGTGGCGTTTTAGTAAATTCATATATGCAGAAGGTTCATAGGAATTGTTTTGTCCAGTGCATACAGGAGTTTCTGCCATGATGCCCTATATATTTTGACAAACCTTGAGGACTGCAAAATCATGCAATGAAAGTAATAAAGCTTTTTGGGGCAAAATGGATGGATGGGGCAGACTACTAAAAATCCATGGAACTCTGCTCGTGAGTGCTAACTAAAACCAGTAGGAATTCTAATATAAAAGAAAAGACTAGCATTTGTGTACCTTGTATTACCACCAATCTTTGGAGTCTTAAACCCTGAGCTCTAGCCTCCTCCCTGTTGTAGGGGTTGTAGGTTCTGGAAGGGCATTGCTTCCAAAAGACTCTTCATTAAAATTACAAATCGAATGCAAGGTGTGTAGCCTTCTTCATCAATCCGTTGTTTGAACACAGGTGGGCATTTATTTATTTATTTATTTATTTTTTGCAGCTTCTTCATCTGCACCGGCAGCTTTGCTAAATAGGTTAATTTAGCAGAAAGAGTAACAATTCCTGAAACTGCTAAATCAAACACTATTTATAAGAAAGAAAAGTATTCTTTTAGATTTTCGAGGTTTTTTTCTTAAAATACTCATTTTTCACTAAGGTTTTGTCTCTAATTTTGAAAAAGCTTGTTCCAGTTGCCTTAAAACATTAATGTGCTAGGAAAAATCATGTTATGCCAATATGACTTCCTTTGATACCAGCCTCAGAAGTAATTCACAGCAAAGGAAGATACATTGTAGCAGAACAGACTATATTTGTTTGGTTGGATTTATAAAATTGCATAGAGTGAATGGCAGGTGAGTGTTAGTTTTGGAATCAGACCAAGCTTTGAATTCTGGCTCTGCCATTTAAATGTCACTTTCTGCAAGTTACTTGATTTCCTGAAGCCTCAATTTCTGTATTTATAAAATAGAATTGTTATACTACCTATAGAGTTGGTATTAAGTAAATGAGATAATACAAGACAATCTTTTTTACACACTAAGTTTAAATTTTAGCTGATATAATTCAGAATATTATTCAGACATACATATATGTCATATATATATGATATAACATATACCACTACCAAGGAGTATTTTCAGCAAGTTTTAACATTTTCAATAATTTTTACATTTTTATCAGTTTTATTTATTAAAATACAAGAAGACACAGATTATGTTTTTATCAAATGTGGGTCACAAGGAAAGGGAATGTATAAAATATAGTAAATGAGATTTGTATTTTCATTTTTTGGCAAAGATTTGCCTAGGAAACTGATGAAATGGTCAGAGTATGCAGAAGCTGTGATTATATTTAGGCTCCTATGATGTGAAGGGGTTACAAACAGAGTTTTCCGCTTAGCTTACAATAGGGACAAACCTTTTTTCCATTTAAATGCCATTGAAAGTTTTATATTTTTGCCTATGACATGTAGTGGTTTTTGAGGATTATATTCTCTTCCAATATAGAGTTGGAATAGAACTCCATTTAAAACTTATCATTGAGTCTCTTTTGAATTGATATTGCCTATTGACATTTTTATTTCTGAAGTTAAAAATATCCCGTCTGTGAACTGTTTGGAATCATGCAGTGAAATATTTTCAACAAATTTTATTCACGGTCATTTCTTGAAAACCTGGCAGAAGGCAAGAATTTTGAACACCCTAAGTTTTGTAAAAGATGAGTTAAGAAAGTTTAGTCCTCAGTAGTTTGGGCTGTAGTGCAGAATCTATCATTGCTCATGACTGTAGGGTGCAAGGAGAATACTTTGCTCCTATAATAGACACGTTTCACAAGGAACCTGGAGGTACAGGAAAAGAAATTCATTCAGACTGGGGGTTTTAGCAAAGCTTCAGGAAGGATTTCTTCGTTCTCCTCTTTTTAAACTTCTAAATTATGCTAGAGGAAGATGAGTTTTGGAAATCTGGAGGCAGGAGATTTTGTTCAGGACTATGTATGTACTGACTCTGTCCTCTGCCCTTCCCAGTAGGGATGTGATTCTCTTTGGAGACAGATAAAGATTCAAAAGCCAGGAGTGCCAGTGTTTACACACATTCCTTTGAATGGAAGAAAATAGAAAGTCAAGTGAAAGGTCAGCCTGAGTAGTGGCCTAGTGAGAATGCTGTTTTCTCAGCTCTGCTATAGCTGAACCTGAGTGTAGTACTGACCAGTGTGAGTGCCAAGGCAAATCTGTGCCAAGATAGGCTGCCTGTGCTTTTCCATATGGCCACTGCCACTCAGTTAGGTTCAGTATCATTCCTAAATAGAGTAGGAACTAAATCAGGCCAGAGAGATCAGGAGAGTCTGTCTGACCGGTCTGTAGGCTCTTCCTGTTTGTTTGTAACCTACTGCAATGTTACACAGTTAATACAAGAATATATTCCTATACCATTACTATGATGGTTTAGAAGTCTCCACTTCTGCTCCCTTCCTCGGAGGTAACCACTGTTAAAAATTTGGGATATATTCCAGACAATTTTCTGTGTACTTAACACGTTTACTGTACACACATACAGTTTTGGTTTTCTTCTGGGCAGATGGACTCATAGTCATATCTTATGTTTATTTTTAAAATGTAATGGTAATTCTTGAGTTTTTGGCCATGTATTTAGGATTACTTCACTCCTTTTTTAAAACTGTGTGGTAGTCCATATCCACAGTATAGGTGTAATGGAATTTATTTAGCCACTTCCCGTTTGGTGTACAACTAGATTTCTCTTTGAGGAACAACACTGTAGTAAATATCTTTGTGTGGCACATATGCATGGATATTTTTGTAGGACATACTTACAATTGGAATTGCAAGGATACATACACATTTATAGTTTTGATAGATGCTGCCAAATTGTTCTCCAAAAGCTTACTTACACCCATATATATAGCCGTATATGAAAGTTGGTGAATAAATTTCAATGGGAATGGAAACAAAGGGGATTCTGCACAGAGAAAGAAGCATGAGTAAAAGCAGGGAGGCAGGAGAGCCTAGTGGGTATGGTGAGGAAACGGAGTAGAGAATCTGATGTAGAATATAGGAAATAAGAAGGGCTTGTGGAAGATGAGTCCGGAAAGGCGGGCTGGACCAAATAACAGTATTTTTATTTAAAAAAAAATTTTTAATGTTTTTATTTATTATTGAGAGCCAGAGAGCATGAGCATGGGACGGGCAGAGAGAGGAGACAGAATCTGAAGGAGGCTTCAGGCTCTGAGCTGTCAGCACAGAGCCCCAACGCAGGGCTGGAACTCACAAACCGCGAGATCCTGACCTGAGCTGAAGTCGGACGCTTAACCGATTGAACCACCCAGGCGCCCCAACAAAGCATTTTCAGAACTTTAAACTTGAGTAGACAATGGAACCCTTTCAAAAGGTTTTCATATGAGCTGTATTTTAAGAGCAGGAACTGTGAAGTCTAGGTTTTACGGATGGAAGATTGGCTATGAGGCTGTTACAGTGATCATATGCTATAATGAAGACTGCAGCATTAGAAATGAGAGGAAGAAATCAGATTCAAGCAGTGGTACAGATTTAAAATCAGTGTGTTAAGTATTAGTGGCTTAGGATGAGAAGGTAAAAGATTGAATGTTGTAGCTCTCTGAGTGCATAGGTGGCACCTTTTATGAAGATAACAAAAATAGAGAAATCGGTTTGGGAAAAACCTGGGTTTGAGAAAATAAGGGAAATTTTTATTAAAATATAAGGAATAAGATAAGTTACTATCCACTGATACATTTCTGTAAGGTGTGTTCAGGCTTTTTAATTGTGGTAAAATATACATAAAATTTACAAAACCTAAAATTTGAGGTTTTAACCATTCTTAAATGTATAGTTCACTGTTATGAAGTACATTCATACTGTTGTATAGCTGTTACCACCATCTATCTCCAGAGCTTTCATCTTCCCGAATTGAACCCATTAAACATTTAAGTGTCCATTCCACCCTACCCTGAGCCCGGGTAAGTAAATTCATAATCGTGATTCAGCTTTTTTGTCTCTATGAATTTGACTGCTTCAAGTCCCTCCTATAAGTAGAGTCATACAGTATTTGTACTTCTGTGACTGGTTTATTTCACTTAGGATAATGTCTTTTAGCATCCATTTTATAGCATGCGTCAGAATTTCTTTCCTTTTTATGGCAAAATAGTATTCCACTGTGTGCATGTACATTTAAAAAATCTATCCATCTGCCAGTGGACACTTGGGTTGTTTTTGTTGGGTTTTTTGGGGGGAGGGGGGAGGACTTATTTGTTTTATTAGAGTGTGAATACAGTAAAATTGAATTTGATAAAACTGTACAACCATGGTACTCTTGTGTAGATCCACTATTAGAAGATAGTGTTTGTTGCCACAAGGATGATTACAAAAGATCTCACTTTGTACAACTCGCATATATCATGGCTACTGAAAAAATAACCCAAAATGTTGATCCTACCAGTGGTTAGATGCCGTGATGATCCACGGTATAGCATAAACTGGCTTTCGAGGACCTCAGGCTTTTAGTATCGTTATTGGAAAATTGTGAGGATTAGGCAGTATGTACAAAATTTTGTACACTTTGAAGTGCCCAAAACAGAGAGAAGGTGTTGTGATAGATGTTATAGCCTGCTTAACTGAAGAGCTATATTTGAAAGAATTTTGAATTATTAAGTAGATGAAATAAAATAGTTCCTGCATCTGATGAAATGACCTAAGTGACACGGGTTTCATAGAATAGAGGTGAATGAGTTGCCATCAGGAAGGTGTTACCTGCTAATTGTGAAAATGTCTCCAGAATCTTGATTATTCTGTCATAATAATCTTCTAATTGAAATTACGATGAGCACAGAGAGGTGAGAATAAGTGTATGAGGGAGATTCTTTGTTCTTTTTATTCACTGCTCTCTAGAAAACATATATTCACTTTCCTTGTTCTCTGTAGTCCAGTGCTTTCTGGCAGAGTTGTAATTATAGGCCCGCCATCTGAATTACAACTTTCATTAATACATTTCAATGCAGTTCCATTTTAGGAAAACGAGTTGTTTTGGAACTCATTCACATATGTTTTTCCTTGATGTTCCTTTTCTATGAAAACATATACCCACACATATTGTTCTATGTCAGACTTGGAAAACATTTGGCATTGTAAAATTGAAAAGCATGAAGGGAATACAAAATATAGACGAAGATGGTAAATGGAAAATTAAAACAACAGATTAAAAAGAATCTCTGAAGACTTAAGCTAGTTCTTCCTATGATGGCTAAAGTTAGAGGACAGCTCCTTAGTTTTAATAATTTCCTTCAGTTTCACTGTAAAAGGTAAGCTAATGGAAGGTAATTGGTAATTTAAATGAGATGCTTAACATTTAGAAAGCACTCTGTAAAGTGGTCCATTAAACTTATTTGTTTCTCATCTGTGGTTTGAGGCACTTTAGTAGCTGGAGAGCATCAGGTAATAGGTTGCTGTTCTTAGCTGAAGTTACCTTTATTGTTTGACCTCTACAGTGTTTAACTATGGATTATCTCCCTTAAATTAGTCTGTTATTAGACATTTTCTTAAATATTCTTAACCACATCTTTTATTTAATACTGACATTTGCAGATGGCACAGGATGCGTAATTAAAATACTAAGATTATCAGAACACTTGTCTAATAAAGAATACTCTGACCTCATCAGTTTTTTTTTAAATCCAACTGCAAGAAAGAACTAACTTGACGTGTCACATCTCCTACCCTTGGCAGAAAGTTCTGATAAACTGTAATAAACTCTATTAGAATATCTGAGCATATCCAGTTTATGTATGTCCAAATCAAGACTGCTGAAACCTCCCTTATGGTAACTTCATCCTTTGGGTTTTTTAGGCTAGAAGAGACCTTGGAGTCGCCATTGCCTCTTCCTTTTTTCCTCTAACTCCACCATGCAGTGTGTCAGCCGATGTTGTTAGTTTTGTCTTTAAAATACGCCCAGGGGTACCTGGGTGGCTCAGTTGGTTGATGAGCCTCAGGCCAGGATCACAGGATCATGAGATCAAGCCCCGTGTGGAGCCTGCTTAAGATATTCTTTCTCTCTCTCTGCCCCCCCCCCCACACCCTCCTTCCCCATCCCCCTGCCCCTCTCCTGCACACACATGGATGCATTCTCTCTTTCCTCTAAAAAGTTGTAAAGTATGCCCATAGTTTCCGTCATGTGTGACATTTCCGCCACTTCCACCCTGGTGTCAGGCTCCGTGGTCTTTACCTACATAGTTCCAGTTTCTACCTAATTTGTCTCTGCTTCTTCTTCCCTTAAGTCTTGCCATCTAGATTCTCTGCTCACTAGCCAGGCTTATGCTGATCTTCCTTGGCTTAGATCTTAATCATCCTCGACTCAGAATTTAGAATAAAAAGCTGAGGTCTTTGTGACCCATGGTAGCCCCAAGAACGTGTGCATGCACACCCCACCCACTCAAACTCACACAGCGTCTCCTCAGATCTATGGTCCTGCAGTCTCTGCGTTCTAGCCACCCTGGTCTCCTGCATCAGGGGCCCTGGACCTGCCACTTTCATCACCTCCTTCAGGTCTTTGCTCAAATACGACCTTAGTGAGGGTTTATTTAAAATTGCACCCCGTATCCTGTATTCCTTGTCCTTTCCTTCTCTTTCTCTCCATAGCATTTACCACCATACGGAATTCTTAATTACAGTGTTAACTCTGTGCTACCAAGGATTTTGGTGTGATTTGTGTACTGAAGTATCCTTAGTGCTTAGAAAGGGCTGCCACGTTGTAGTTCAAAAAGTTGTTGATCTAATGAGTTTGTCAAGAGAAAAGAGAGAATGCTTGAAGGAATGAATTAGAGCCACAGACTGGATCATCGTCTGCATAATTGGAATAAACATTAAGTGTGAAAATTTTTTCAAACTTAAATCATAAGTACTTCTTGAACATTAAATTAAAACATTACTAGGAAAGTGTTTTATTTTGATTCTAGAATTGTGGCATTGGCAGACATTGTAACTGATTCCCAAATTGTGCTTCCAAAGTCAGTAAATGTTTATGTCTCCTCAGGCAGGCAGTGTTTTTTAGATGCTTTCATATGTAACTACTGCAGTTTTGTGCTGGTATTAATCACAGAGAGATTGTGATTGGTGAGACAGTACATGTTCAGTGTCCAATCTGTGACTTCTGACTCGACATGCAGAACTTGATTACACGTTCTTGTATCACTCATGACAATGTGCTCTTTTCAAGTTACCAAAATTTGCATTTTATTGTAAACAAAAAGAGACCTAAGCAACTCAGCTGAAGGAGATAATAGAAACTCAGTACACCCATAAACACTTTTATAAATATACATAAAAAGTACAAAGAAAGTAGAGGTAAATTTGATTCAGGCTCTTTAGCACTTCTTAGTTTCCTCCCAAGTCCTAGAATGGAAGGAAGCTTCTGTTGATTTGCTTGTTCTGAATAAGTGTATCATTGTGTTTATGAGCTGATTTACTTTACTACTACCACCACTACTTTTGCTTTCCTAGCATCCTTTACTCAGCACTTTTGAACTATTATTTTTTCATGTCCCTCTCCATCCCCCCCCCCGCCGCCCCAGCTTTGGTCTTGGGGACAGGTAACAATTTGCTAACACCAATCCATTTGAAAAAGGATAGAGGTGTGTGTGTGTGTGTGTGTGTGTGTGTGTGTGTGTACTCTGTCATCTAGAATTCTAGCAAAAATATGGAGGCATATTTTTTGAACCCTGAGTGTTTACTATTATAAGAGTAGCAGCAGCCTCAGGCACTTTGATGGAAGTTTTTATCTATGTTACTGAAGATTATTAGGATATACATTTTAGGAAAAAAGTTTTCCCAGTTGGGAGTTCCTCAAAAGTAAAATTAGTTGAATAGTCCATTTTCCAAAATTGCTATATTACAATGTCTTTTAGTTATTGAGCCTTGTTGATCCTGAGTTTAGCCACCTAGCTATAGGTTCTGATGTCCCCTTATCCCTAATTGGAAAAGGAATTACAATTTTATTATCAGGACGGGAATCAGAATAGTTTATGATTCTTGGAGAGATTCTTTGAAAATTATTCAAAGTAAGGTTTAACTTTAGGTTTAAAATTGTCATTAGCACTGGCAAAAACTACGGTTGAAATTCCTAGAATGTGTGGTTTTCATACTTTTGATAATAGCAGTGGTTAATTTTCTGTCATTATGTGACACGATTGTTTCCAAGAGTTGGTTGACAGAAACTGTTTAAAATTCAAGTGTCTATTGGGGCGCCTGGGTGGCTTAGTCGGTTAAGCGTCCGACTTTCGCTTAGGTCATGATCTCGCGGCTCGTGGGTTCAAGCCCCGCATCGGGCTCTGTGCTGACTGCCAGCTCAGAGCCTGGAGCCTGTTTCAGTCTGTGACTCCCTCTCTCTCTGACCCTCCCCTGCTCATGCTGTCTCTCCCTCTCTCTCCTAGAAATAAATAAAACATTAAAAAAAAAAAAAATTAAAAAAAAAAATTCAAGTGTCTATAGAACACATCCTGTAAATTATATTGCGTAATTTAAAAGACTTAGCTTCATCAATTCCATTTATGTAAAAATACCAACTTGGCTCAGTATGTCATATGTTGTAGGTACCGAAAACATTTAAAAAACTTGTTTTTCATTTCTGGTCTCACATTTCTTTTTTCTCTCTCCTTTATTCTTTTTTTTTTTTTTAAATGTTTATTTATTTAGAACACACGAGTCAGGGAGGGGCAGAGAAAGAGGGAAAGAGAATCCCAAGCAGGCTCCACACTGTCAGCACAGAGCCCAATGTGGGGCTCGATCTCATAATCCTGAGATCATGACCTGAGCTGAAATCAAGAGTTGGAACGCTGAACACTCTGAGCCATCCAGACTCTCCTTTATTCTTACATTGTCATGTGATGTTAAAGTCTGTTTTACGTACTGCCCTTGCACTTTGGGGGTCATGTGCAGAGGTCCAGAGATCTGAAACACCGTGATGTGTTCTGAGAAATCTGTAAGTCCCACTGTGGCTAGAACACACATTATTTGTATGGGTAGGAGAAAGCAGGAGGGTGGAGCAGGAAAAGACCCTGCGGGAATGCAGTTGCCCAGCTAAACACCAAACCCAGACACCTGTATTCTTTCACACTTTTCTTAATTTTGTGTTCTTTTCTTGCCCAAACTTAATTTCTTCAGGAGTCTACCTAGGTATGTTAAAAGCTGGCAAATTTCTGTATCACCTTTTAATGATCTCTTAAATTTTTCTGTTGAGATTTCTGGTCATTTAAGAGTAAAGAATAGAATTTTAAAAAAGAAGTAAACAAAATATGTGACAGATTAAAGACTTTTTGGAGTATTTTCTGACCTTAGATTCTTGATTTAATGGGTAAATTTTCTTGCCCCTTATTTAGAAACATAAAGTTGAAGGACAAAAATAAAGGAGAATTAAGAGTCTGTGATTTAGAAAGTGACCTTCTAGTTGTCATGAAATTGATTTATTGGGTTACAACTAGCATTTAAATTAAATCATGACAGAATAGGATACGATAATCTACCTGAGTGTGTATCAGGTTAATCTTCCTGAGTATGTATAAAAACCTACTTTTGGTGATGGTAAACAAAGTTTGGAAAACTCTTACTTCATATTTATGTATGCTCTTAGCATTTCTATCTGTATTTTAAAGATAGTATCCATTCATTTATTCAGGTATTTGAGAATCCACTGCTTCTCTTTATCATCCTGTCTCCTATTCATTTAGGCAGTGCTATGTGCCAGATACCATTTGAAAGCGCTTTTTTCCACGTATTATATTTTTTTCTTCAATTATACAACTGGTATTTTCATGCCAATTTTTCGAAAGGAAAAGCTCAGGTGCCTAGTGATTAACTTGCTTGAAGTTGCATAGCCTGTAAGTTGTGGATCTGGGGTTCAAATTCAGACCCAGGCTGTCTTTTCTTCAGAGCCGACTCTTCTGACCACCAGGCTTTCTTGTCACCTGTGTGTGAAGATGCCTCTCTGACACTGTGATAAGTGCCAGAGGTATGTCTGAAATGGTTCTTGATATTTAGATACTTATAAATGTTGTATTTATAATTTTCTACATTTGTTATAAAATATAAATATATAAAACATATATAATGTGGAAAAACACCATATATAATTAAGTAACCATACATAATTAGCCTATTACCATGTTATAAATTTCAGTATTATCAACTGTTATTTCCATTGTGTGGATATGCCATAATTTAACTATTGCTGTGTTGTTGGAAAGGAATTCGCATTCCTTTCTTAGGAAGTAATATTGCAGTGAACATCAGAATGTGTTCATTATTGTCATTTCAGATTACTATGTGAAGCTGTTTATAAAAGCCTAAATATTTGAAGGTACTGGCATCTGTTTCTAAGTTTTTGAAGTTTATGCTTTAGCAGTAGTGCTAATATACCTTCATAAGCATTGTATTCAGTAGTTGCAAACAAAACAAAATTCAGTAGTCATAAATGGTGTCCTGTGTCAGACTATCATCTTTTAAAGTCTCTGTTGTCCTTAATATTGTCGTTGCAGTATGTATAAGCCCTTCCCAAATATTTTCTTTCATTTACTCAAATGCTTGTATACCTACTATGTTTTAGAGCATATCAGACATCCCCTCCATCAGGAACATTCTTTGTTTTGTTGTTAATCATGTATCCAAAATGTCATATATGACATTTTCACATACTTAGGTTATTAGTGCCTAGTTTGTTCCAGGTCCTTGGTAGATAATGGATTCAAAAAGATAAAGACAACAGCGTCCCTATTGGACATAGCATGGTGAAGGAGACTCTCGCAACTGGCATGGAAATATATTTGTCTCTCTTATAAGTGTGAAATATTTTGTAGACAGTTGCATAGAGTTTTTAATTAAAACACACTAATTTTGGGGCACCTGGGTGGCTCAGTCGGTTAAGCGTTTGACTTTGGCTCAGGTCACAATCTCATGGTTCATGGGTTCGAGCCCTGCGTCGGGCTCTGTGCTGACAGACCCCTCAGAGCCTGGAGCCTGCTTCAGATTCTGTGTCTCCCTCTCTCTCTGCCCCTCCCCTGCTCGCACTCTGTCTCTGTCTCTCTCTGTCTCATAAATAAATAAACATTAAAAAAAGTTAAAAAAATAAATTAAAAACACTAATTTTACAATAAAAAGTATATAGTTGCACATCAGAATTTCTGATGGGCATTCCTATTATAATCTGCTGTTTTGTGTATTAATACTTGTAAAATACAGAAGGGTTAGTGTTATTACTGATGAAGATATTTTTAAAAAGACCTTTTAAGTTTTTTTATTGTTAGAGCTTGACTCTTAAAATGTAGTAATTCTGCAAGATTTTATTTCAGCAGTGTAAAAAAATGGTTTCTTTGAGTTATCTAATTGGTTACCAAACAGTGGCTGGAGTAGTGGTGTTGATCACTTCTGCAGTTAGTTGTGGAATGTAGTGTGGATGCATGGTTTCCATTCAGATTTGAAATTGCTTAGGAGTTTCCTTTCCTGTACTTGGGGGGTTTTTTCTCGGTGCTTTTTGTTTCTCTTTTAGTTTAATGATGTTTTGAAGTATTGGAGGGAGCTGTCCATCTACTTTTGGGGGGGGTTGTTTTGTTTGTATTTTTAATTACTGATAAACTGACTGAATGGCCTCCCCTCTCTCAGCTAATAAATCTCTCTTTCCATGAGGATAATACTGGTAGCAGTTTATGAGACAGGGCCCATTTGGGAAAATGTGGCAGTGTACCCTCTCCCCCCCGCCCCCCCAAGTAGGCTCCACACTTAACATGAGGCTTGAACTCATGACCCTGCAATCAAGAGTCACATGCTCTACTGACTGAGCCAGCCGGGCACCCTAGCAGTGTACCCTCTTAAGGAAAATACTTTTCATTGCTCATTTTTCTTTGGTCATCTAAAATTCATATTGATAACTACTGTGATTTCCAAGCCCTCTTTAAAAGATCTTTAAGTGTGTAATTTCATGAAAATATTAGATTTCATTTGTAGGAATCAAATGGAGTTTCTGATTTGTGTGTGTGTGTGTGTATATATGATTTTAATCCTTAATGACATGATAAAATGTGTATATAGTCTTGTGTTAAACCATAGCTACAGACCCATTTACAAACGTGGAGCGGGTTTTGAATGAAGAAGGCTTTGTAAAATTAAATTATTATAACAGCCAGGTTGAAAAAAAAACATAAGCGTTGGACTTGATTTCTTCTGAATTATTCTGGAAGATAGGTTGATGTAGCAGATTGCTTAAATAATCTCTGAGCCCCATCTCCTCGCTGTAGACGGAGGCGGCTCCTCAGTGTCAGGAGTGGTAGACCAGGATGGCAGAGCAGCAGGTGCTGTGCACATTATGCTGGCATAATGTCAAACGATGTTAGCCTCATGACCATCCCTTTCCCCAGCAATATTCTGCAACAGTATTGTAGCAGAGAAGTGCTGAAATTGTAGCTCGATCTAGATTTAAGTCCTCGCTCTTTTACTGCTTGCTTTCTTGGGTCAGTCATCCGACCACAGAATGTCCATTTTCTCCTCTGTAAAATAAGGTTCTAAAAATGAAATGACACAATGAGTAAGTGCTTCAGACATAGGCTTTTATTCTTTTTTATCTAATGTATTTATACTTTGCCTTATTTCCCAGTAGTTGACATTAATTTTTATGTGCAGGGAAGGAGCTGTACCTCAGGAATATCAACCTAATAGTTGTGTGTAGGGTGCATTTATTTGGAGGAGCAGAGTGTAGGAAGCAATGCGAGTGCCCTTCCAGGGAGTTGTAACATATATAGACCCGTTAAGAGGCCTTCAGGTGAAGTGAGAAGGGTCAGGGGGTTTCACTGAGTGGTAAAACAATCTGTGTAAAAAGAAGACTGTGGGTATAGTGATTTCACTGGACCAGGTCCCTTGATTGTGTTCATTAGTTTCTTCCTGCCTACTCTGGTAGCATTCTTTTCCTATGTGCAATTCTGCCACCACTGTCCACTTTCTGAAGCTTTGACCTGTATTTTATAATCTGCATTCTCCACAACCTGCAATAAATATAAATCTCAAAAATATGTAATTTTCTGACATTGGACTTTGAAAGGTTTCCATCAGTTGAATCCACTTTTGCAAGCAGGAAATAGTTCCACTTTCTCCTTAGCACAGACTTTTTCGTGCTGGCTAGGAAATTTTGTCATTTTTTCCCTTTCTTGTCTTTTACCTTCACATAAGCTGTTCCACAGACCCAGAGCATAACAGACCTCTTCCAGGGACTGTTTTTCTTTGGAAGCCCTTTTTATGGCTTGCTTTTATTTAAAATTTCCTTATCAGTCATCCTAAAGTAACTTTAATTGCTTTATGACTAATGCATATTGATTGTCAGTTAGTTTTGCTTTCTTTGTGTGGCTGGAGTCTTCCTTCTGGTAACTGTTACAGATTGCCAAACTTGAGGCAAAAGTAGAGTGAATTCTTAGATTTAAAATGTGGAATATAAACCTGTATCATTTTAATAATGAAATGTTTTGAGTATTTTTATATGAGAAAGGTGGGTGGGAGTGAGGAGAGAGGGACAGAAGCCTGCCGGTCACAGAGCGGCAGTTCCCCTTGATAGTGAGCCATCTGTTGTTCATTGACACGTGCATACTCTTAATAAAAGGAAGCTTTACAAACTGGAGCTCTTTTCATCTTCCGTAGATGACTTCCATAGAATTAAAAAGTGTTAGCAATATTAGCATCAGGGGGGACAGGACCCTCTGCTGTACTCATTAATGAGTTCCCTTTTATACAGGTTGTGTGGGGTATTTCCAGCTCTCATTCAACACAGAGTAGAAGAGTTGGTCAATCAGAGGCACCTACCAAGTGTTCAGACCTGTCTTAATGTTATTTTCATTCCTTGAAAACTGAAGAATCAATTGGGGCAAAGAGATTTTGTGGGGTTTTGATGGATCACCATAAAGCCAAAGCTGTTACTCCCCAACTACTAAGCATGCATTCCTTCTCCTTCATAATGAGGGTTCACATTAAAAATGACAGTGTTACGTAGTAGTAGCAGCAGCTTTGTTTCTCTTAGTCATGGCAGCAGTTAACAGTGCACCAGTGGCTTCACATACCAACACTTAAGTCCTTATTTTTTGTTTTTGTTTTTAAGTCATTGAAATTATGAGACTATCATTCAAATGGAAGCATTGTAGTTCTTCCGGAACCATTATGATCTCAAAAGGAAAGGAGAATGATTCAGATACACTGGCTGAGGTGTTTTGAGGTGCATCGAAGTGTTCCAAGCTGTGACTTACCTTAACATGTTCTTGAAGTACCATGGCGTGGATTAAAAGGTATGCTTTAGAAATCTCCCAGTGACCCCAGGGTCATGGATAGAATGAATTCTCTCATGATTCTATATTTAATTATCACATATATTAAAAGATTTTAATATTTAGATTACAGATATGGTTATGGATTTATGGTGATAGTATTTTTTTGTTGTTGTTTAAAAAAAAAAAAACCATGTATCATAAGCTTGATAAAGGACTCCCCCCCACCCCACCCCCCACACACCCTAGGATATGGTTATAGAAGACACTGGGATAGATATTTTGCTTGGGTTTTAATAGTGATGGGCTGTGATTTCTTTTGCCAGATAGTTTAGGTATCATTCATGTATTAGTCTGTAATTAGCTCTATGGTCTGCATCATAGACTAGTTTGTCTGCAGTGCTGTCATTTCATGGCCTGAACAGGAAATAGTGGGATAAACGCTTCAGTTACAGCCTTAATTTGACTAAACTAAATATTGCTTACTTGGACCACTTATAGTTTGTGCTTGTTTTTGTCGTTTACAAAGAGTTTTTCCTGAGAGGAAAACGAGTGACTTCTTATGAACAGTGATTATTATTGCTTCTCTAATGTATAAATGCAATTAATCATTCACGTGTTTGTGGCATGCAGTCCCACTGTTATTTGTGGTTGCTAATAGTGGTAATTCTAGGCTTCATATTACCCACCTATCCATCAAAAATTGTTACGGTTTTTGTGTTCTTAACATTTTATTTGACTGATGTAGTCAAAACCACTTTTAATTATTTGAAACCTTGGAAACCTCCTACTTTTGTATGGTGTGCTTCCTACTAAATGTTTGCTTAAGGATGGTGGAAGTGAATAAACCCAGGAAGAACGTGGAGTTTATTAATGTTGTAGTGGGTTCAGAATTCTTCAGCTTTTAGGTAATGAAGGAAAATATGTTGGGAAAGTTACAGTTTAAATTATGGATAGGTAAATTTAATAGAAATACACTAGCGCAGTCTGTAATTTTTATCAGTTGGGCTACCTTATGTTAAGATCTTTTGACAGGTCAGCAGTTAAATTCTAAGTGGAATTTAGTTATTAAACATAGGACAGAACTGCTTTATGTTAAATTCTAGCCTATAATGATAGCAATCTCATCAAGTTTTGAGGTAAAGTTGGCTGCTTATTAACCAAGGCAGTCGTTCAGTTCAATAGTATCTACTCTCCAAAAAGATCTTTTCGACATGGGTTGGAGATGATATTCAATACATTGTTTATGAAATATATTTCTTTACAATATTTGCTACTTCAGCTTTAAAAATCTCTTTTTGGGCAGTAGTACTTGGGCATCTGTTTGTATCGTTTTAACTCCACAGAGGATTCTTGATGCAGAGACCAGAGTTGGGAACTCCTGTACCCTTTGGAAAAGTTTGTAACTTAGTGGTTAAAAGCTTAGACTCTAGTGCCAACTGACCTGTGTTTCAGATCTAATGCTTAGTTTATTATTTTGACAGATATTGTAAAAATGATATGGAAAAAAGTTTATATATTAAAAATACAATAACATAAGTATATATAATTATATAATTTATGTTAATGCATTTTATATGTGTATATATGTGTGTATATGCACATATACGTATCTATATATAGGTTATATATCTATGTATCGAAATAAATTATACACACAGTGCTGGGTAGGAAGCCATTGTTAGACTAACAGTGGTGATAATTTTTTTTAATAGCTTGTCAAGTTGGCTTCCATATAAACCCAGTGCTCATCCCCACAAGTGCCCTCCTCCATGCCCATCACCCCCCTTCCTCCCTCCCCCACCCCCATCATCCCTCAGTTTCTTCTCGGCATTCAAGAGTCTCTGATGGTTTGCCTCCCTCCCTCTCCCCCACTATTTTTCGCCTTCTTCTCCCCCATGGTCCTCCATTAAGTTCCTCTTAATCCTCCTATATGTGCAAACATATGGTATTTGTCCTTCTCTGCCTGACTTATTTCGCTCAGCATAACACCATCAAGGTCCATCCATGTTGCTACACATGGCCAGATTTCATTCTTTCTCATTGCCATGTAGTATTACAATGGTGATAATTAAATGCCAGATCAGTAACTTGGTTTTGGGGAGGGGGGTGCTATTAACATTTTTTTCTTACCTTGAGTCTTAAACTTTCTCAATCTTCCTGGAGCTGAATGAACAATCACTATTTGGTTGATGCTTTCAAATTCTTTGGGCTTTTTCTCATCAGTGGAAGGTGGTTACTAGAGACTGTTGATGTATTTTTGGTCTTCTAATTCTGCCAGGTAGATTGGTGCATCTTCTAAAGGCTATGTTTTTCAAATTGCAGGTTTCAACCCATTCATTAGTGGGTCAAGAAATTGATTTAATGGGCAAGGATCAGCATTAAGACACATATTAGAATAGAAAATAAAATATCAGAGAACTATAGAGAGATATAGAGAGATATTTTATATAGAGATATAAAATATCAGGACAATAGAAAAGAGTATTTAAGGAATATTTTGTTTCAAGTTTTTAAAATGCTGAAATAAAATATATACACACTTATATTTATGTTGATTGGATTGTTTTAGTCCCACTAAGTGTATGCCTACCATAGTCACAGATGCTGTTGGTTCTATTTTGTTTCGCCTTGCCAAGAAATAACCAGGATACAGTCTAGTCTTTGGCTTGTATTGGTATGCCATGTCCTATATCACCTTCAAGGATCCCCTTACCATCCCTTTCATTTGAAGGAAGGTTATTATAGGAGAGTATCTAAGGAGTAGAGGAGAATAGGAGAACATAATAGCTTCTGAGTGGCATTAATCAAGGATGTTTCACCAAGGAGAGTGATCTCTAGTATTGTGCCCCGTGGCATACATTCTGGTATTTATCTATCATTAATAGATCAGTGATTTTCAAACTGCCAATGGTAGCCTATTCTGGAGTCAAATTAATAAGTTACTACCTTTTCCCCCTAATTAAATGAAGTGGAAAAGAACAGAATAGCAAACGTCATTAATGTATCCCACAATATGGCTTTGTAAAACTTTTGTTTTAGGGGTATATATATGTGACAGATTGCAGAGACCTAAGTACTGGTAAACATCAGTTGGGAAACTGTATGAAACTCAGTCTTACAACTCTAGATTGCCAAATTGACCCCAGCCAGAAAAGACTTCAGATATCTATAAAAGGATTATCGCTCAGTCAGTAGTCTTATCTCTGATGGTAGGTTATAGTTAATGAGCTGTGAAAAAAAAATTTTTTTTTAAAGAAAGATCATGTGTGCAGGGGAGGGGGGGGGAGAGAGAGAGAGAGAGAGAGAGAGAGAGAGAGAGAGGGGGAGAATCTTATACAGGTTCCATGCTCATCACAGAGCCCTGTGCAGGGCTTGGTCCCATGACCCCCAGTATCATGACCTGAGCCAAAATCAAGAGCCACCCAGGCACCCCTTTGTCTTTGTTTTTTTGTCGTGTTATTGGTATGTGTGCACAGGTGTGAGCTTGCCCTGGTAAATATTTAAAGTTTCCTAGGTAAGAAATTTATAATAATTACTACTTGAGGAGGAATTTACCCTTACTTTGCATTTATGAAAGTGACCCATACAATTAAAAAAAAAAAACTGATGATATATATGAAAACCCACCCAATTCATTTTCTAATTCCTTATATGTTAGGGCTGTGCATATTATAGGTGCTGCTTTAATTCAGAAGATAGATACAAGTTTAATGTTGCAAAAAGATTAAGCATAAATCAGATCTATGACAATACTTAGTGTAGTTAAATGTTAGAGCTTTTATTTTTTTGGATTAGTGCCTGTGCCTATCACAGTGTCCTCCTAACAGGCAGATATTTGTTTTATAGATTTATTGAAGATGTTCACAGAGTTTCTGGTGAATATTTTATTTATTTTTAAAAAACTTTTTTAATGTTTATTTATTTTTGAGACAGAGAGAGAGCATGACCTGGGGAGGGGCAGAGAGAGGGGGAGACACAGAATCTGAAATAGGCTCCAGGCTCTGAGCTGTCAGCACAGAGCCCGATGCGGGGCTCGAACCCACGGACTGCAAGATCATGACCTGAGCCAAAGTCGGATGCCTAACCAACTGAGCCACTCAGGCGCCCCTCTGGTGAACATTTTAAAATAAAGCTTCAAAGTAGGACAATATCAGCATGTGTATGTTTTAGGACTGTGTCTAAAGTACAGTTTCTTTTCTCTCTAGAAAACAATAAGAGAGTGAAGACTTCTGGTAAATTGTTTCATAGCAATGGAATTTGTATATTAGTTTTCTACACTTGGGAGTTGAAAAATGGAAGAAATCTTTGCCAGAATAGAAGGCCAAAAGATGATAAGTATAATTCATCTTCCTTTGCAAGTTCTTGGAATTTGAGTCAGACATACATAGTTCCTGCTCTGAATTGGATGATATGCTAAACTTAGAAATCATGTTTTGAAATTGCAGAAGATAAAGTAACTGGTCCCTCCGACCAGTGGATTAAGTACCCCCATGATGGGAGCTTGTCTTTGTACCAGTGTGCGCAGGAGTCCGATGCTAGTGGTGAGGCAGAAAACAGCTTGTGGATTCAGAGAATGGGAAAGTTAATTCCTTTTTCCATTACTCTGTTTCCCCAAAACCTCCCACTCCCCACCCAACCTTGCCTTCTCCTAGACTGTTCAGTTCTTCCTACCCTCATCAGCAGCACCGCTTGGCTTTTCATCATTGTGTTCGTCTGGTTTATTCCCGACCTCCTCTCTGTCTTCCTCCTGCTGCTGCTTCTCCTGTTGAGACTGTAAGGTTTCATGGTGGTGTTTCCTGGCATTTGTTTCTTCTTCACAGCTGTGTCCCTTTACTTTAGTTACCAGCTTGCGTGAGAATGAGAGCAACTTGTATCCTTTGTCTTTGGTAGATTTTTCCTACAAAAAAAGTGTAGTTTAGAAGCAAACTATTCTAGTTTAGTTGGCCTCGAACTGAGATGAGTGGCCACAGATGGCGCCCCAACCGCATATCTAGGATTAGAAGAAAAAACATTTCATAAATTACTATGTTAATTATTAAATATGGTTCCAGGATACTTTTGGTTACTTAAAATGAGTTAAAAACTCTCTTAAGAATGAAGATTAGCTGCTTTGAGAGTATTTTAAAAAGATGTTTTAGATTCTGAAAATAACAGTTTTAAAAATCTGTTGTATAAGTGGTTACATTATTAGCATTGGGCACTTTCTCAGCTAATTTATATTATATTACTTTGGAAAACATTGCTATTTTGCATGTTTCTGGGATCTGGGATATCTATTAAAAGAATACCTTAGAACCCCATCTCAAGCATGAACCTAACTGAGAAGTGGAATGTACTCTGTCAGTAACTGTTAGGAAAATTAGGGAATATCTTCCTTGTGAAAAATAAAATGAAGTCAGTTTATCTTGTAATATTGAACTGCTAGGTGATTATGGGGAGAATAGTACATAGGTGAGCCGGAAATGTGCACACATGCCAAACCTCTTGCTTAAATGAGGGGTACAGTTTTCATTTTGGAGACCTTACCAGAGATGTAGCCAGGTTCTTACACATCCTAGTGAATAAACTGCAAATAAAATAATGGCAGCTTTAGATGACGCCCACAAGTCTTCAGGTTTTGCTTTAACAACCATCACATTAGCATATACTCTTTAAACATAATTACTGGAAATGCATGACTTTAGAAAATCACAATCAGAAAGGACATCAGCCTTCTTAACCGTGCCCCACCCCGCCCCGCCCCACACTCCTTGATTATTTGTTATAAGAAATCCTGGGGAGGAACCCTTGGGTGGTCAGGTAGGCCAAAGAACGATTTCCAAGCGTTTACTTTGGTTGAGTGCTCTTGTGTTTCATTACAACAATGGGCAGACGAAGGTGACAAAAATGTGCTAGAAATGCTGATGGTAGCGGCGAAGTGGCTAGATTACTCAAGTCTGCATGAAATTCACCCTTACGAAGATTTTTTTTTTTTTTTTTTTTTTTTTTTTTTTTTTTGGAAAAAGTAATCTGTGAGTGAGAAATTGTGGCCTGGGGCAGGGACAGGGCAGGTACAGGTAACATAAAATGGTGGTGACTTGGTGCAGGTAAACTCCATTGAAAACGTTTACGTTTGAAATAAAAGCTGTCGCTCCACCTTCCGGAAACCAGTTTTCAATGCTACTGTCTCTGTCCTCGCAGTTATACACTCTGTTTTGTTGACTCCTGTATCCCCTGCCCCAAGACAGTGACTGGTCATAGCAGGTACTTAGTAAATTCTTGTTAAATGAACGAACTTTTGATAATAGAGGTTATTAACATGCATCTGACCTGTCATGGCAGAACAGACCATTCTCTTATTTACCAACTTTTTAATTGACAAATGAAGAGATTGAGTGGATATATAAGGGGATAATCACATTTTGAAATGATTTTAACTTCTTCAGTTTTATCATCACTGAACACTGTGAGTTAGAGTTTGGATTAAAGACCAAGAAAATCTTGAGTGCATAATAGCTAACATTTAATGAGTATTGGACTTATAAAATGCTACCTCCAGCTCTCCAGGTTGTTAAAATTAACATTTGTATTTTACAGTGTGGAGACTGAAGTCCTAGAATAACTGTGAAAGGGCTATAGTGGTTTTTTGTTAGAAAAACCTGGACTTCAGGGGAACAAAACTTGGAAATAGTTTATACAATAATTCAACAGACTTTTCTTACAATGGTAGATCTCCAAGTGTGAGTTTTTTTTTTTTTTAATAGGGAAAGAATGATTGTGATCTCTGCTTATATCCCACAGAAGAGAAGCTCTGTATTTGAACTAAAACATTTCCATATTTGGGATTGACCAGATTTAGTTTGTTAGGAGGTGGACAATTGCCCTTTTATGGCCACTAGACACTCCATGGCTCCTTTATTTCTCTTCAGCTTGGTGGCTCTGACACTTCCTCAGGCAGTCCTTTTCTCTTCTTTTTTACTGCTCTGTTGCATTCCAGTGTTCTCTCTATCCTTTCTTCTCTTCCTACCCCACAACCTCCTCTCTCCCTTGTTTACATGCAGCCTGAACAAAGAATATTTGCTCTGCAGTCTTCTTGTTTAAAATAATGTGTGAACAGTGCTTTTGACTCTGAGAACTGGGCAGACCAAGTGAGAGAAATGAGGATGTTATAAAAATAGTATAAAATGTAGGTCCTAGCAAGTTGACCAAAAGTCAAGAGGGCTGACCCCAAGACAAGTAATATTCCTCTGTCAGATTAAAAGATTTGTTGAGTATAATGACCAGACTAGTTGGATTAATTCTTGAGGAATACTGGAACCAAACCAAGGCATTGAGGGATAACCAGGAAAAAAAAATCAACAATTAGAATTGTGACTCCCCTTTAACTTTGATTGTCTTTTAATGTTTATTCATTTTTGAGACAGAGGGAACAGAGCATGAGCAAGGGAGGAGCAGAGAGAGAGGGAGACAGAATCCAAAGCAGGCTCCAGGCTCTGAGCTGTCAGCACAGAGCCTGACTCGGGGCTCAAACTCAATGATCAAGAAATCATGACCGAGCCTAAGTCGGACACTCAACCAACTGAGCCACCCAGGCGCGCCTAAGTTTGATTTTCATTCCAAAGTTCAAATTTATACTTAGAATTAAGGATCTAATTTTAGTCTTAAACTTTCCTTCTACCTAGGAACCACCATCATTTAAAAAGCCCAGGACGTTAATTTGTCAATTGCATCAATATTACTGGCTCATACACAATGAATCTTATATTAGTATTTGGTTATCAATACTACAATGAAAAATTGCTTGGATGAAATTGCTGGAGATCTGCATCTGGTATATGTAAGTTTCCCTATCAGTTTTAGATTCATCAAAACTATGTAAAGGAACATGAACTTCTAAGGACCTCTTTTCAGGATTATTTACAGTCTCATTTAGCTCTTGATGCAAATCTGTCAGAATCCTGGATTATCACTTTTTGAAGATGTCAACATGGTTCATTAAGGAACACTGGTATTGTTGAGCAAGTAATAATAGTCAACTGTAGCAGGACATTCTCCATAGGAAGCATAGATAGTTTAATTAATATTACAGTTTAAGAGTTACTATTCCATAATTTTTGGGTTTTGCTACCTTTTTCTCTTCTTTAACATATGACTTGCTATTCTGGTTTTTTGGGTTAGTGAACACATACTGTCCACAGGTTTATATTTGAAAAACTTGATGTTAATACTATACGTAATTGAGTCCACTTGAATGTGAATAGTGTAAGCTTATAGGTTTGGCCATATTTTTCTGATGTATACTTCTATTTAAAAAAAAAAAAAGATTGTTCAGTATGAAAGTGAGGACCTAAAAAATTCCATTGTGCATATCTAATTTTTTGAGGAAACAGATTGGTATTTTTTCCTCGTTACTGGAATATTATAGTTCTTTAAAGGTTCTGGATTCCACTAATCCCTAGAGCTATTAGCACATCAGATTTCCCTGGTTTATTTAACCTAATGGCATTGTTTCATATTCTCTAGTTTGATTACTACAGCATTTCATTCTTGGGATTCAACAGTTTTTGTTTGCTGAGAAATAGTTTATAGGTTAAAAAGTGATTTTTCTGAGACATTAAATTTTCATATGATGTGTTTGTTTAATGAATAAAGCAAATAGACATTAATTTATCAATGAATTAGGGAGGAAAAAAGTCCTTATTTTGGGAAGGCAAAGAAGATTTAAGTTTAAGTTGGCTTCCTTATATATTTATATGTGGGTCTCATCTTGACCTTAGTTTGGTCAGTGTGTAATCAGAGGTAGGAGAAAGTCCTGCCTTGTGACTTTCTGAGCTTCAGTTTTCCTTCTAAGTTTGAAATAGTGCCTACCTGTCAGGGCTATTAATGAGAATTAATGACAACGTATATAAGGAGATTGGTTCTATTTGCTGTTAGGCACTTTTCTGTTCTGCTATATGAGGCCAGTTTAGGAAGCTGTGGATAGAAGTAGTCATGAGAGCCTCATCTAACCTTATGGAATTGGGGAGTGGAAATTTAGAAGGTAATTTGAGATACAGTTGGCAGCATGAGTCAGTGAATTGCTTATGACAGAAGGCAGGAATGAGGGGAAGAGGTGACTAAGACTACTACTGTAGAGAAACCACTTGTCTTGAGGGAGGGAGCGTGCAGGTGTAGAAGTCGGTAAAAGGAATGTTAAGAATTAAGTTTCTGCAGTAGAGTTTATCTTTAAGGGAAACCTATCCTCCTGTTTTCTAGTTAGACAGTTTGATGCAGGGCAGTTGACTAGACAGTAAGTGAACTCTGACAACACACCTTTACAGTTTGCATAATTTAAGTTCATAGCACAGCAAAACACCAAGTACATACATAGCGTAAATGACCCAGATGGAGAATGAAACCACTTCCTATTAAAGGTGGTTATTGTCTTTTTTTTTTGTTGCTACCCCTGACTGCCAGCTTTTGCTCCTGCATGAGTGCCTCACCACTACCAGTTTCTGATGTTCTGTACTTTTAATCACTTCATGGTCATTCCCAGTTCAGAACCTTTCCTTTGTGCTGAGCAGAGGTCCTCAGATGACTCGAGTATTAGGCTGCTCTTCGTACCACCCAGGGCAAAGCTCCTGTGCCACTGTCTTGTGTATTACCTTATAGAGCCCGGGGCCCCTTGAGAGGCTTGAGGGAGCAGATACTAGCTGCTGGGCCCCTGTTTTGGTCCTATCAGTGCGTGAAGGCAGTGTTGACAAATTCATGGCTTAGACAGACTTTGGCAGAAAGCCATTCTTTAAGTTTTGAATTGTGGTTAAGACCACTTCTTCAGAGTGGTTTTGGCGTTACCACAAATGCAGGTCTGTTATATTATGGCATGTTATAATTCAGAAGAAATGTACTGTTTTGGGCATTAACACTCAGGCAGAAATGCATTTCCTTATTCATGCAATGGTCTAATAAAAAACATTTTGGAAATCTCTTTCCCATTCCAATCATTTTATTATTTTTGTTTATTAAAATTCTCCATTTTAATTCAGTGTCCTAATTTACATATTTTAAAATGATAATTGCCATCATTTATTATGCCCTTGCGGACAGGATTCTTTGAAACTGCTTAACTCCATTAGAAACCTGAGTCCTAGCCTCACCTTTATTCATTAGACTTTATTTCGGCTGTCCTATCCATGAATGTTCCGGTCTGTTTTTGAAAGGAAAATAAAAGGCGGATGCACTATTTAATTCAAATACTTGAGAATACCGAACTGTGTTAGAGATGTGGCTATGTAAGAAATTGGCCAAACATGGTTTGATGGAGGTTGGGCTGGTACTGTGTTTGTACAATTTCTATCACCAGAAAAAAGAAGAACATAAAACCTCTTTGTTAACTGAAGATGTTTGTGTAGATTCTTGGTCCCTTTCAACTCAGAACAAAATGCACTTTGCAGAATTTTGATTGGTAGTGTAAATAGTAAAGTCATGAGACTCACACAGTTCCCACTGCAATCTGCAATTGCAACATTTTTCCTTGTGGGAGGAAAATGTAAGAGTAAATGTTTATGACAGACATATATGTGCACACACATGTCTATATGTATATAGACATATACATATATGTCTATATATGTCTGTATGTATATAGACATATACATATAGACATGTCTATATGTATGTGTGTAGTGGCCAAGGTATGGCTCCCATGGCAATTGTCTTTAGAATTACTGAATTTTATGTATTGATAGCTTTAAACAACACTTTTTCACTTTCTAGTATTCAAAGAAAATTTTACCCTTTACCTTTATGAGATTTAGTCAGTAGCTGAAGCATTGGGAGGGTAAAGAAAGTTTCTTTTTCTTTCTTTTTTTTTTTTTTTGTGGACCCCTCACTGAAGCAAACCAAATCTGTGCTTGTATCATACAAAGTTTTAGGATCAGTTACTATACTTTATGATTCTATCATAAAATTCATATTCCTGGCACCATGTTCACAAGTTAGTTAAATTCTATCTTAATGCAGAATATATGGAAAATCATGAACATTATACTTTAGCTCTGGGGTGGTTTTTTTGTTTGTTTTTAATGCTTTATTTATTTTTGAGAGAGACAGAGACAGTGCAAGTGGGGGAGGGGCAGAGAGAGAAAGAGAGGGAGACACAGAATCCTAAGCAGGCTCCAGGCCCCCAGCTGTCAGCACAGAGCCTGGCTTGGAGCTTGAACTCAGGAACCATGATATCATGACCTGAGCTGAAGTTCAACACTTAACTGACTGTGCCACCCAGGTGCCCCAGTAAGGTAGTTTTCTAAGCTAATTTCCTCATCTGTGTAATGAGGATAATAGCACCTACCTTATAGGACTGATCTGTGTATGCAGTTAAAATACACAGGCACAGTATGAAGCTTAATGCCAGTCCTCCAATAGCTGCTGTTACAGTGTAGTCTGTCTGGATAGGGACAGTGTGTCTTACTTGTTGCCACATGTCCAAATCTACTGCAGTGATTAACACACAATAGGCACTTAAATGTGTGTTAAATAATTAAGATAAAAATAACCAGAATATAAGAAAACAATTATACCATTTTCTCTCTCCTTCCCTTTCTCAGTTTTAGATTAGATAGGCAAAGGAAGACAGTCTTAAGAAAAATGGGAACATTTTAATCCTAGTACATGTCAGCCTTTTTTCCATGACACTGCATTGTTAGTGATTTTTTAAAAAATGCGTAATCTTGTGATAGATGCTTTGCCCAACAGAGGAGCACAGAGGATCCTAGTTTTTTGCCTACTATGTAGGAGAGAAGGTTGTTGAAATATCTGATCTATAATTTGGATGGAGAGGGAAGACGACCAATTTTCTTAGGACTTATATGCCCATTGGCATGATATTTAACTTTGCTTAATATGAAATATATACATCCTGGAATGGTATAGCCTAGGACTAGAAATCACAACCTTATAAAATTTTGATGTTAAAATAAAATTTGAAGCCAATAGGAATGAAGTCTGGGAAAGAACTTTTTTTTCCCTCCAAAACCAGCCATTCATTCAAAACAATTAAGAAAAATATACATATATGTAATACACACACACACACACAAATATGTTTCTAAATTAATGTCAATTACCTACAGAAACGAAGCATACGAATTGTAAATGTACAATAAATTTCACAAAGTTAATATGTGTGACCATCACACACATGAAGAACGAATGTTACTAGCTCCCTGGAATTCTGGTTTATATACCACTCTCCTGAAGGTAGCCTGGATCCTGGTGAACACTGCACATTAGTTTGGCTTGTTTTTGAAATTCTATAAATAGATTTATATAACTTTGTACCTTTTTGAGTCTGGCTTATTTTGCTAGGGATCAGTGTATCACATATATGGTGATAGTTTGTTCACTTTGATTGCTGAGTAGCACTCATACGTATGAGTATTATTCTTTAATTTATCTGATCCTTGACAGTGGTCTTTTGGGTTGTTTCTAGTTTTGGCTTATGTCTGATGTTCTCGTACATGTCTTTTGGTACCCATTTATACACATAAGGTGGGTATAGTATTTTTACTGCTTTTGAATTTTATCAGCAATAATAATCTCAAGTCAGCAGGCATACATTTTAAACTGTTGTCAGTGGTCTAGCAGTATCACTACATTCTCAGGTGTACTTTTATTAAGGAAAAGGCATAGGCCTCCATGTACTGCCCAGTTGCATGATACTGCTGAGGCTATTCTGTTCCATAGGCCAAGTCAGGACTAATGTAAGGAGAGACCCATTGGACCTAACTTTTAAAGGGAAACATGCTTTTGTACTTCTCCCATTTCCTTCCATGTGATGGGGACCTATGTGATGTATAATGCTTGGCCTCTCTCCTACCAGGTACGTGGCACATTTTATTTTTAGAGCGTTAGGACTCAATATAGAGTGTGAATTTAAAGTGTGAACATCTCTTGGATTAATACTTGTGTGGGTTGTTTTTTTTAATTGAAAATTACTTATTTTTCCAGAGCTTATTAATTCTTTAGAAGCAAGAACTTAACTCTGAGAAGCCTCCTGATGTAACTTACTTATCTTTCTCATATCCTTTCCTATGAAAATCTCCTTGGCTTGTTCTGCTGTAAGGTACACTTCCCGATTAGCAATCATTGGGTCACTTCTTGGGATTCTGACCTATGTCAGTGCCAAACGCCTCTTGTGCACTTGTCCAAGGCAGTGGTTAACAGGTACCTTGGAGCCCTTCCCAGACAGATGTCTTACACTAAATATTGCATGTTCCCAAGAGTAGAACCCATGAAGAACAGGTGGGGAAAAAAATCCCATTATGGATGGTTCTACTGTTATGGCCTTCTAAATTTCATTTAAGTTAGGGAGAAAAATGTCTTTTGCTTTTGCTGGCTTTTTTTTTTTTCAGTCCCTCCTTCCCTTCCTCCCTCCCTCCCTCCCTCCCTTCCTTTCTTTCTTCCTTGTCTCACAATGTTGGAAAAAATATTTAAGAGATGAGAAAAAAAGTTAATACCTCTTCTGAAGAAATTGCACGTGACTGCTTAGCCTTCAAAGAACTGACAGCCCTAACATCTCTGACAGAAAATGTGTACAGAGGGAAAAAGCTTCACTGCTTGTAATTTTAGGTGGGAATGAAAAATAAGAGAGGAAATGCGTGGGAGAAAACTTTGTGACTTCATCTCATATACGAGTCAGTTGTCCATGATCACTTGTGGGTTTTCTCTGAAAGAGGTTTAGTCCTAAACAGTTTTTGATGGGTTACTTGTATGCTGTCTGGCTGCCTTTTCTTGAAAGGTATCGTGTCTAGGGCAGACCTCTCTTTCCTTTTGTATCTTTGCCTTGATGGTACTAGGAACCATTTGTGCACGTGTCTGTGTACATGTGTGTACACATGTGCTATTTCCATTTATATGTTCATATACTCCTCATTTGGTCGGGTTTTAAGTTACTGGGCAGCTGCTGTTACTTGACCTGGTAGTAACTTAGGACCCGTCAAAGCTGAGCCATAGTTTAAGGCAAAAACTAAATGTATTTTTTTTATGTGGTAAAATATATATAACATAAAATGATTACCATTTTAACCAATTTTAAGTGTACAGTTCAGTTGCATTAAGTACATTTACGTTATTACACAGCCATGATCACCATCTATCTCCAAAGCTTTTTCATCTTCCCGAACTGAAACTCTGTACTCTCTCTGCCGCCCTGGAGCTACCCCCAGGCCCAGCTCCTGGCAGCCACCATTCTACCTTTCTGTCTCTGTGAATGTGACTACTCTAGAGACCTTACCGAAAGGCAGTCCTAGGACATGTGCCCTTTGTGTCTGGCTTATTTTGCTCAGCATCAAATTTTTAAGGTTCATCCACGTCATAGCATGTGTCAGAATTTCCTTTTTTAAGACAATAATATTTCATTACATGTATATACCACATTTGTTCATTTCTTTTTTTTAAACTTTTTAAAAAAAATTTATTTTCTTTTCACATCAGATGGGTAATGTGCCTGTGTCATGCAGGGTGGCACATGTCACACAACGGCGTGAACACCCGATCATCACGCTTATGAACTACAAAAGGATCTAAAAATTTATTATTGAGAGACAGAGAGAGAGAGAGAGAGAGAGCATGAGCATGAGAGGGGCGGAGAGAGGGCGAGACACAGAATCTGAAGCAGGCTCCAGGCTGTCAGCACAGAGTCCGATGTGGGGCTTGAACTCATGAACAGCGAGATCATGACCTGAGCCAAAGTCGAACACCCAACCTACTGAGCTTCCCAGGCGCTCCCCACATTTGTTCATTTCTTAATTCATTAGTAGGCATTTAGGTTGTTTTCATCTTTGGGCTGTTGTAAATAATGCTATGAGCAGTGGTGTCCAAGTATTTATTTGAGCCCTGCTTTCACTTCTCTTGGGTTTATACCCAGAACTGGACTGGATGGGTCATGCATTCATTGTATGTCTAATGTTTGGAGGAACCACCACACTGCTTTCTGCAGTGGCCACACCATTTTACATTCCCACCAGCAAGGTACGGAGGTTTCAATTTTCCCATATCATCACCAAGACTTGTTATTTTCTTTTCTTTTTGATAATCACCATTCTAATGGATGTGAAGTGGTATCTCATTATGATTTTGATTTGCATTTTCCTAATGATGAGTGATGTTGAGTATCTTTTCATGTGCTTATTGGCTATTTGTTTATATTCTCAGACAAATATATGTTCAAGTCCTTTTCCTGTTTTTTTTTTCTTTTTCCTATTTTTAAATCAGGTTTTTTGTTGAGTTAGAGGAGTTCTTTATATATTCTGGATATTAATCCCTTATTAGTTATATGGTTAATTATATGTATTTCTAAAACAATAGAAATACATATTTCTTTTGAATGGTCTGTTTCAGTTTTACCATGTTTGTTAGAGTAAATATCATTGAGTAATCCAGCCTTGAGGAGTAGTGGTGTTTTACTGAGTGCTTACTCGGTACCAGGTACTCTTTTAGATGCTATACATATATGAGCATTTAAAATTCCTGCGAGAATCCTGTATGGAAGTAGTTTTATCTGTGTTTTCAGTTGAGGAAACTGAGACAGAGTTTAAGTAACTTCCACTAGTTTGCATTCAAGCTGGGATTTGCATATAAGCAATGCAGCTCCTGAGTCTGTGTACTTACTACAGCACTTGGGGACCATTCCCATGTGTGATACTCTGTGTTCTCATCAGGTGACACTTTGCACCTCTTGAACACCGCCTTAAAAGACCGTTCATAAGGTCAAGTGAGGTGTCTGAAGGAGTTCTTAACAAAAAGTAAACAGTTTTAAGTAAAAAACTATTACTTAAATAGTAAACAGAACCTATTTAAAGTTCTTTATGTTGCTTTGTATTTCCCTTTGTGGAAGTACATGTTTTCTTTAAGGATGTGAATTTCTTTATTCGAATCGGGCATATTTTTTTCTAAAGTAGTTTTCCTAGGGAAATTTGCTGAGATAGTTTTTTGAGTAAATTTTTAACTTGTATGCCTTTATCTATTTTTATTTTAAGCTACCTGTATTGTAGACTTAGTGTGTGAGTTGATTTCTAGAGAATGTAATTTTATTTTGCTGTTTACCTAAACCAGACTTAATTAGTGAAGAGTAAGGCACCTGTTACATTGTATAATGCATTCTAGAGCAAACTGGAATTCTTGCTGCTGCTCATCATTATCACAAATAATGTATGTAGGGTGTACGTATTGTTTTATATGTGCACTTGGGAGGAGAGGATGAAAATGTAGATCTTATTTTCTCATTCAAAATGAATGCTACTAACTGGTTCACTTTTTGTTATGCACATATGGCTATGACTGGGAGGTGGTATGTAATCAGCAACCTATTCCTAATTGTACACATGAAATTAAATTTTTTTTTGTTAATACAAGTGATGCTTTATTCATCATGTACTTTGGTATGCATATTTTTCCACAGTCACAGACTGTCTACCTATATAATAAATTTCCAGAATTGAAATGGCTAGGAATTCAAAGGAATCTGCATCTTGAATTATGAATAGACATTGTTAAAATGTCTTCCAGAAAGATTGCACAAATTTAAACTCCCAGCAATGCATGGGATTTCCTGTTTCTCCACTTGTGCACTAGGACTGAGTATTGGCAAACTTTACATCTGCAAGTGAATCTTGCATAATTGTCGTGAGAACATAAAAGCTATGCCAGGAAGCTGGCCATGTCTTTTATATGACACCTCCCCTGAATGTTTTTTGATAGATTTGTCACCTCCAGGTTCTGTGGCAGAACAGGGTCAGGCTAGCAACTTGATCAGGAGATTAGTATTTCTCATAGTGTGGTCTTTTTATTCTGATATAATTTCAGTTTACAGAAGAATTGCAAAAATATGAGGAAAATACCAGTTACCTCAAGTGTTAACATTTTCCCACATTTGCTTTATTCTTCTGTGTATCTACACACACACACACACACACACACACACACACTTATTTTCTCTAGACCATTTGAAGGTAAGGAGTACACAACATTGTTTCCCTAAGTACGGTGGTAATTGTTTTTAATAAAAAATGAGGACACCTTCTTACATAACCCCTGTACAGTTATCACAACCAGGACGTTAAAATTGATATAATCCTATTCTCCACTCTGCTAGCTCTATTCAGATTTTGTCAGTTATCTAAATAATGTCCATTGTAGCAGAAGTAAGTTCTAGATAGTATGTTGCACATACTAGACCACAGGTTCTAAAACACCGACCTACTGAAAAATAAAAAGCAACAACAAACACTCACTGAACTCCTGGCCAGTCTGTGAATTTCAGTTCTGGAATTAAAGGCAAAAATCTACTCTTGAATCTTTTTCCACAGGAAAGACTTTTTTTGAATCTTTCAAACTGATTACACGTACCATTAAACTGTTTCATTACTACGTTACAGTTTACAGAAACCAAGAAGTTTAAGGCAGAGTTTCCCAAAGACTTGAGCTTGCTTTTCCATCCACCTCTGTTTTTAAAACTGATGTTCTAATATTGTTACTCAATGAAACTCTAGATAACATCATGTTTTGGGGGCTTTTTGTAGCAGTGTATTATGAAAGTGTTCTATATTCAAAAAAGATTTTTCTTGTCTCCTCTCCCCTCCCCCATATTTTTGAGTTTTGACTTGATTTTCTCACATGAAGCATCTGTTAGGTAGAAAAGGTGTTATGATGGTGAAGCTTTGATAAAACTTTTACTGTGTTTGTCCTCAGTAGGTTTGTGGTCATGTACGTTATTAACAGACTGGCAAATGTAGAAGGAAATGTATTTGTTGTAGGAGAAAACAATATTGTATCTCCACTGTGAACTTAAAAAGGAAGCAATATGTGTACTGTGTATTTTTTTTTTTTTTTACTTATTTGGAAATTCTAATGAATTGGAGGATATTTGAGAACCTCAATACTATTTATAGGTAGGAAGTACCAATTTTGATGATTGATGGTAGCTTTTAAAAAAATTGTTATACTTTAGGGGCACCTGGATGGCTCAGGCATCTGACTTCAGCTCAGGTCATGATCTCCTGGTTTGTGAGTTCGAGCCCTGTGTTGGCTCTGTGCTGACAGCTCAGAGCCTAGGGCCTGCTTCAGATTCTGTCTCCCTCTCTCTCTGTCTCCCTGTCTCTCTCTGTCTCAAAAGCAAATAAATGCAAAAAAAGTATTTAAAAAAATAAAAAATATTTATTCTTCAGAGTAAAGATAATAGAGTAATTAATATTTTCCCCAGTTCTTCCTATTTGAAATAAAGGATCATTGTTATCTTAGAAAAGGAAAGCTAGTAAAGTTAAAGAAAAATGAATTTGCTAGCTTGAAATTATACTTATATACTTGAGATCACCTAAATTTTCCTGAGCTATGGTAGATCACATAAATTTATCCTGAGCATTGTTAGGTAAATAGATTTTTGTGTTTTGTTCACCAACACCAGTCTGAGGGAAAAGTATACAGATCAAGAAGGAATGGATATGGGTTAGGGTGTAATCAACTTTGTATAAGCTATCTTCTGTTCATTACTTTAAAAAGCTAGTGGGACAACTGGGTTGGTTAAACCCCCAACTTCTGGCTCAGGTCATGATCTCGTGGTTCATGGGTTCGAGCCCTGTGTCAGGCAGGCTCTTTGTCTCCCTCTCTCTCTGCCTCTCTCTCAAAAATAAATAAACATTTTTTTAAAAAGCCAGAACTGTAACTTTTCCCCTTAGATATATAAACGGATTATTATATTTAGTTGGAACTACATTTTATATAATACAGTATACAAATAATTTGAGGAACTTCTTGCAGATGAGATATCGACAACCTATACTATCAAAAAGATAATTGGATAGTAGTGATTCTTTAAGAATTAATTCTGTATTTTATAAAATTAAAGGCATCCTTAGAGTACTTAGGGATTTAGATTATTTTTTAATGTTAAATATACCATACACCTATTAGGAAAAGCATTTTACATGAGAGTGGTCTAAACTTGGTTGGTTCAACTTATTTCTGGTTCAGTTGTTAACACAGATCATGTTAGTAGACACCTTGTTTTTAAATAGATTGTAAATAAAGATAAACATTTGTGCATGCCTATCTCACCATTCCCCATTATAAGAGGGAGAGATCGAGCTTAACCAGTTTATGAGACGTTGATGATGGACTGTAGTCATTTCCGAAAGGTGAACATTTTGATTTCCTGATATAAATATTATGTCATGAATTTTCTTGAGTCATTCATGTTTAAATATGGACCTTCTTTCTGCAGTAGATAATTCTTGAAGTTGTATATTTTAGTTGTATATCAGATTAGTAGTGAAAATGGATCTTGGTTAAGTATGGGATCCATATAGCACCTTGCTATAACTTGACATTTTTAAATATATAGACCTCTGAATTTTATTAAATAGTTAGAATTTAGTTTAGCCGCAACATTCAGAATACTTCATTGTGAACCTAGTAAATGCTTTTATGACTTTTCTTAAAAAAAAAAAAAACAAAACGATTTTCTTATTCTACCCCTATTGCAGTAAATACAGTAACCATTAGTTTTAATGAGGTAAGTAGCAATGTAATGGCATATGCATTAAAGAAAGGACTGGGATCGCTCTCAACAGTTACTGGAGATGCTTTATTATATACTGAAGCTGTAATATAATTTTATTCACATTTATAAGATTCCTTGCTTAGCATGGCGCCTAGCTAGAACGTTGCTAAATTTTGAAGTGTTGTACAAACTCAGCCAGGCACTTGCTGAGTTGGAGTGCTACGGCACACGTGTTGTATACTTGGTTGATTTCAGCTAAGGGGTCTTTCCAAAAAAGAATAGAGACAGATACTTTAATTCACATTTAGTTGTTAATCTAATTTTGAAAGCATTTCAGAGCATCAAGAAACAAAATTTATGTTTCAGTTTTGGGTACAGTGGGTCTCTTACTAGTCCTGTGATAAACCAGGGTTAGATCCAAAAGGGTGATGGTTGGAATATTAGTATGGAATACTAGTATGAGGGGTACCATGTCACAGTCTTCATTGAAAAGTTTTATTTCATTAGTTAACTGTGTCTCTGTAAAATTTTCACTGTTTTAACCCTTTGGGTAGATTCTGGCCACACGTCACTTTGCTTGTCTTTTATGAAGTGCAACTGTGCTCTTACATATACAGTATATGCAAAGAAGTATTTTAAAGGCTGCCTAAACTTCTTGGTTTCTGTAAACTATAACGTAGTAAGGCAGTTTAATGGTACGTGTAATCAGTTTGAAAGGCTCAAAAAAGTCTTTCCTGTGGAAAAAGATTCAGGAGTAGATTTTTGGCTTTAATTCCAGAACTGAAATTCACAGATTAGCCAGCAGTTCAGTGAGTGTTTGTTGTTGGGTTTTTTGTTGTTGTTGTTGTTGCAGGTCAGTGTTTTAGAACCTGTGGTCTTCAGTGGCCCTGCTGATGTTGCTGCTAAAACATTGTGTTTTGTTTCTTGTTTTTTTTTTTTAAATTGAATATCCTGTAGGGTAAAATCAAAGAATTAATAAGTAATTCTTCCAACAGAAACTTAGATTTTTTTACTCATATTTTTGTACTATTTCAATTAGAGGTACTTTTTAATATTTCCTCTATAATGAAAATATAGTCACAGATAGCCATTGTTTATAAATCCTGAGTTCATAAACCATGCCATATAGCATTAAATTATAGAAGAAAATGTACTACATCAGATTTTAAGACTTTAATCATCAGAGTTAATCATTTGTGGGATGTCAACTACAGTAGAGAAATCTTAAATCAAATTAGGCCTCACGACCTGTTTGTAACTTCAGTCTGCTTAAGAAGATAAACAGAATTCTATTGGTCTGTTTTCAAGTGTTGTGCTTCCACCGTTTCTCAGAGAACCTCACAGAGGAAATAAGTAATTGCGTAGAAATTAGTTTCTTCTTCCTCCATGCTATTTGTTCTCATTACCATCACACCTAGTTCCTTATTTTGTAATTTTGGCTTGCCAATTTATAACTACAGTGTAATAATAGTGCCTAACATTCTTTGAGCACTTACTGCGTACCAGGCACTATTTTGTGTGTTTTCTAAATAGTATAACATATTTAATCCCTTTAGCACCTCTTTGAGATAAATGTAGTCGCTGTGCCCTTTTCACATGTGAGGAAACTAAGGTCTGGAGAGTCAAGTAACTTTAGAGTTACACAGTAAGAAAATGCTAAATCACGGATTTGAACTCCGCTAATCTTCCTCTAGAGAGTTTTTCTTAACCTCCATGCTGTATTCTAATTATAGCCTAAATTGTGCTGTCTTGTCTCTTGCTCAAGCTTTTCTCTTTGCCCTCTTACAACCAGTTGAAATGCTTTTGTTCACCTAGCCTGTTTCTTTTTAAAGGACCATACACTATAAGCTTTTCGAGTAGTCAACATCTAGGTGTTTTTTTAAAATTTTGTTAGCATATAATGGACACAATGTTACATTAGTTCCCTGTGTACAGCATAGGGATTCAACTTTTCTCCCTGTTCTGCTGTGCTCACCAGTGTAGCTATGTCCTGACGCCATACAACACTATTACAGTATCATCGACTGTATTCCCTATGCTGTGCTTTTTATTCCTGTGCCTTAATTCATTCCATAACCCATAGCCTGTCCCCATTCTCTGTCACCCATTTTGCCTATCCCCCACTCCCATTCCCTCTGGCAGCCATCAATATATTCTCTATAAGTCTGATTCTGTTTGATTAGTTGGTTGGTTTTTTCCACATATGAATGAAATCATGGGGTATTTGTCTTTCTCTGACTTATTTCACTTAGTGTAATACCCTCTAGGTTCATCCATGTCTTCTCAAATGGCAAGATCCCCCCCCCCCTTTTTTAATGTCTTCATGATATTCCACTCCGTGTGTGTGTGTGTGTGTGTGTGTGTACACCATTTTTTCCTTATCCATTTGTCCATCAGTGGACACTTAGTTTGCTTCAGTATCTTGGCTCTTACAAATAATGCTGCAGTAAACATAAGGGTGCATATATCATTTTGAATTAGTGTTTTCATTTTTTTTGGCTAAGTACCCAGGAGCGGAATTATTGGGTCATATGGTATTTCTGTTTTCTACCTTTTGAGGAACCTCTGTACTGTTTTCCATAGTGACTGTATCAATTTACATTCCTACCAGCAGTGCACAGGGTTCCTTTTCCTTCATATCCTTGCCAACACTTGTTATCTTTTGTGTTGTTTATTTTAGCCATTCTTACAGGTGTTAAGGTGCTATCTTGTGGCTTTGATTTGTACTTCCCTGATGATTAATGATGTTGAACATCTTTTCATGGCCATCTGTATGTCTGGAAAAATACGCTTCAGGTCCTCTGCCCATTTTTAATGAGATTATTTTTGTTGTTAAGTTGTAGAAGTTCTTTATGTATTTTAGATATTAAGTCCTTATCAAATATATCATTTGCAAATATCTTCTCCCATTCAGTAAGTTGCCTTTTTGTTTTGTTGTTGGTTTCCTTCACTGTTCAAAAGCATTTTATTTTGATGTGGTCAGAATAGTTTATATTTGTTTTGTTTCCCTTGCCTTAGGAGACCTACCTAGAAAAATGTTGCTGTGACCACTGTCAGAGATGTTAATGCCAACTTCTCTTTTAGGATTTGTATGATTCCAGACCCTTTAGGTCTTTAATCCATTTTGAGTTTATTTTTGTGTGTACTGTTAAAAAGTAGTGTCGTTTCGTTCTTTTGCATGTACTAGTCCAGTTTTCCCAACACCACTGTTGAAGAGACCCTTTTCTCCGTTGAATATTCTTGTCATAGATCAATTGACCATATAAACACAGGTTTGTTTCTGGGTTTTCTGTTCTGTTCCATTGATGTTTGTGGCTGTTTTTGTGCCAGTACCATACTGTTTTGATTACTACAGCTTTGGAGTATATCTTGAAGTCTGGAATTATGAGACCTTTAGCTTTGTTCTTCTTTTTCAAGATAACTTTGGCTATTCTGGGTCTTTTATGGTTCCATACTAACTTTGGTATTATTTGTCAACAGCTAGGTTTAATTTTCAACTCTGCCTGCCACTTAGCTTACTTAGTGGGCAAGTTGCTTTCTACACTTTTTAAATGGGCCAATATGTGCTTTACAGAATTGTTTTATAATAATTAAACAGAGTACTGTATAAAATCTGTACAGCAAAGTGCCTGGTACATGGCAAACACTTGTCAGGTCTGCATCACCTCTTGGGCTGTGAGGATTTTTCCAGGTGCTGCAGATTGTGTGAGACTGGGTATCTTTGGTTAGTTGTGGGTTTTTTATAAGTTTTCTCCAGGTGCCTCTGTCACCCTCCTCTAACACTGTGCTACGTGCTCAGAGTGGCTGTGTAAGGCCTACTTAGGGCATGTTGTTTTGTTTAGGAACCATTTTTAAAGTATATATTTTGTTATTTCTGGGTACAGATGATTACTAAAGGATGCTGCTCTTTAGGAGAGTTGAAGTATAAATCACAAAGGAGATTTCATGGTGCCTAAAAAGCTTCCTGTGGAATGTGTCGTAACAGCCTATGTATTTATTCATTTTTCTTATTTTTTTCCAGAAAATTTGGTGAGCGGCCTCCACCTAAACGACTCACTAGGTAAGCATTATATTAGTCGTTCACCCAAATATTAAGTAAAAATACCAGATACTGTCATCTTGAAAATGATATTAGGTGCTCTTGAAGTGATTCAAATACTAGTATCTAGATCATAAGCTTCTTCCCATCCTTCCCTACATCCTTCCCCCACTCTCCACCCCCAAAAACCAGGCTAATAGGATATAGTTCAGAGGGGAAAATGAAACCTTTTAAGAATTAATCTTGAGTATTGTATAGTTAATCTAACAAGGGCAGCAATGTAAAGATAGCTTCCAATATCTATCCAATCTAGCTGCATTTAGCCAATCATAATTGATTACAAATGGAACTTGAAAGATAAATGCTTTAAAAAAAATGAAAGAAATATAAAATTTTACCCATTTTAAGGAGACTATAAATACTACATTGTGTTCTAATTATGAATTAATTTCACAATATATGTTTTAATTACAAATGTTAAATTTGAAGGGGTTAGTCTAGAAAAGGATTAAAAATGTTTTCAATCAGCAGTTGTAAATAAAAAAGACACCTGTTGCACAGTTACAGTCCCAGATTTAATGCTAATCCTGCATTATTCGTATCTTTCAAGAAAAGTGTATGCATATATAAGCATATGTTTGTCTTTTTTCCTTTTCTAAGTCAAGCATCATACTCTACCATTGTTCTGGATCTGTTAACTCCACCTAACTGTACATCTTCTACCTTGTTCTTATTCATATCTTCATAGTCTTTCATTGCCTTCACACTACTCCTTTAATATTTCACATTGATGGCCATTTGGGTTATTTCCACATTATTGTTATTAGTTTAAAAATTGTTGTACTCAAAGAATGATGGAGACATGCTAAAAGGACACAGAAAGGGAGCCAGTTTAAAGAGGTTCTTGCTAGCCAAATCATGAGCACTTTAATCATCAAAATAAATAATGATAGTAATAGATAGATAGAACCCATAGAATAAAATACAGTTTAAAAGTCTACACCGAGTTAAACAAATGACTCTGTAGTGGAGGGTAGGAATTCTTTTTCTTATAGCAGAATTCTATCTAATGAATGTAGAAGGAATGATGGAACTAAAAAATCACACTTTGGCAACCACTGCAGTAATAATTGTTTCAGGCAGAAAAACTATTGGTGTAAAGTCTGATGAGAAATATTTACTTAGTCTCTAAGCGTATCCTTACAAAGTATGTATTAATTATAAAGTGAACAATAGGAACATGACAGTGAAGAAACTTGGCAGATACAACCTTAATGAAGTGATCTAAATTAACATCATAGTAATGGACAAATAAACATCGTGTGCATCCTGAGGAGGATGACATAATGTCACTTTTGTGATGTTCCTGCCAAAAATGCAGGAGCTATGTCTAAGCATGAGGAAACAAACAGACACAGATGAGGACCATTCTATAAACTAATGGCATTTACTTTTCAAACTTATCAAGACAATAAAAAACAAAGACTGAGGAATAGCAGACTAATGGAGACCGGGGTGGGGGGTGGGGGCAGGTAAACTCCCAGAAAAACCAAAACAAAAACCCCAAAAACATGACAACTAAATTCATTTAAATCCTGGACCAGGAAAAAAAATTTTTGTTTTAAAGTTGGAGTTAGCAAACTTTTCTATAATGGGCCGGTTAAGAATCATATGGCCACACTGAGGCTATTGTGACTTCTCATCTCTGTTCTTACATTCCCAAATCAGCCATAGATATCAATATATAAATGAATGGTATGTCTGTATTTGAGCTCAACTTAATTTAGAAAAATTCGCTGTTCTGATTTGGTCCTTGGGCATTAGTTTCTCAACTGCCCTCCATCCCCAAAATAAAGGACATTTGTGGGACAGTTGGCAACATTTGAATAAAATCTGTGTATACAAGAATCAGTGATGATTGCATTATGCTTATATACAGGCATGTCTTTGTTTTGGGGGAAATTAACACTGAACTATTTGGGTTCAGGGGCTGCATATCCACAATGAGCTCTTAAATGGCTTAAAAACATAATACACAAATATGGTAAAATACTGATATTTGGGGAGTCTGGAGGAAAGGGGACTAGTACACTTCTTTGTCCTACTTTGGCCACTTTTCCTATAAGTCTGAAATAAATTAGAAAGGTTTTTTTCTTGAAGACATTAAATACAATTATTTGTATATATTGTGAGGAAATTCTAAGCAGAAATATTTAATTCACATTTATAGACATTTTGAAATTTATAGTTTAATAGATAATTTTACTACCAGTAGTAATAGATTGGAATGATTCCTAACCATAAAATCTATTTTGGTGAATAAATCACTTGCTTTTAATGGGGATACCTTTGTAAAAATAGCAATCAGTACGACGGTAATAAATATCATAAGGAAATTTTCCTTTCCTTAAATATATACAATAATATAATTAGGTTCTGTCTACTTTATCATGATTTTCCATTTACTCTTTAAGCCCTTTTCCCTGCTTGGAAAATTATTGTAAGCTTTTAAGTCTTTTGCTTTTGGCCAAGATGGAGTAACAAGGACTGGAATTACTCCAAACTGAAACAACTAAAAAACCTGGACAAAATATGTAAAACAGTGGTTTTCAAGATATTGGATGGCAGTCAAGAAAGGACAGTGAACCTTGAGAGACATGAAACAAGGGAGGTGAGCTCCACAATTATCCCAGCTTAGTACCTAGAGAGTTTCTAGAACATGATGTAGGGAGAAAGGGAATCTAGGAAGCACCTTGAACCAAGGAGTTGGAGCTGGGAACCTAGGGGTCCACGGTGGCTAGAGTTCCCAGGGCAGAGAGCAGACAGCTGGAGAGGAAAGAGCCATGTAGTTTGAGAGATCTGCGGAAGGTTCCTTCTTACCTTAAGCTGGATATTGATCAACACACGTGTGTGAGGAAACTACTCAAGCTGGGGAGTAAAACTCAAGCTAAAGAATTAGAGGGAAAAATTCTTGAAGCTCATATTACAAACTTGCCTGATCCCAGTAGCTAAAGTGGAAAAATACTATAATTTGTGATGCATCTACTAGAGTACTGCACAGAAGGACTTCCTTCCATAATGGTGCAAAATTTGACCAACAGTAAACGCTGTTGATTTTACTGTTAGGTAAAAGTTTTGTTAAAAAATTTAAATAGAAGATTGAAAGAATCAGATTCTTTCCAAGTAACTTATATATATACAAGGACAAAGCTCAAGAATATTTATAGGAATAGAAAAGTACCAAATACTCAAAAGTAAGATTTATTGTGTCTTAACATCTAACCAAAATATATCAGTCATAGAAAAAAGCAGGAAAATAGGATCCATAATGAGGAGAAAATTCAGTTAATTAAAACCAGCCCAGCAGGACACATCTGATGGAATTAGACAAAGACCTTAAAGCAGTTATTATAATTGTCTTCTCTGTGTTCCATGTGCTAAGGTCAGGAGTTTAAGATTTGTTTTGTTAAAGGGTCAGATGGTAAATGTTTTAGTTTTTGTGGCTCATGTAGCCTCTTGTTGTAACTACTCAACTTTCATAAAAACACAGCCATAGATGATGTGTAAGCAAATGGACGTGTCTGTAAACTGGAGCACAATTTTCTTTCACAAAGAGGGGTGCATCACATTTGGTTTATAACTATAATTGCAGATCCCTGAGCTAGAAAAGAGATTGAACAAGTTAAATAGAGGACATGGAAGATTTAAAAGCTATCTAAATCACATTTCTAGAGCTGAAAATTACACTATTTAAGATGAAGAAATACACTTGCTGGGATTAATTACGGGTGCCTGCTGCTGAAGAAGAGACTAATGAAGAGACAAAACAGTAGAAACTATTCAGAATGAAGAATACAGAGAAAAGTTCTTGGGGTTAAATAACCCCAATCTGTAAGGAAACTGAGGTTTATGTTCCAGTGGGCTAATATGCAAATAATTGGAGTCCTCAAAAGAGGGGAGACATGATTAAAAGAAGAGATGAAGAAATAATGGCTGAAATGTTCCTTAATTTGGTGAAAACTGTAAAGTTTAAAGTTGGTGATAAAGAAAAAATGTTAAAAGCAACAGAGAAAAAAGATGTGTACAAAGGAATGAAGGCAGATGAGGATGATGAGAGGCTTTTCATCTGGAATCTTCCTGAGGAGAAGACAATGAGACAAGAGCTTTAAAGCACTCAAAGGGGGAAAAATGCAGCAACCTAGGATTCTGTCCCCGGGCAAGACACAATAAAGACCTTTTTAGGCATAAAAAACTGGAAAAGAATTTATCATATTCAGGCCTGAACTACTAGAGATGTTAAATCTTTTAAGCAGGACAGTCATAGCAGATAGAAATCTGATTCTGTACAAATTACTATGAAGAAAGAAAGATGACATCACTGCAGATTCTACTGATATGTAAAGGATAACAAGCAAATATTATAAATAACCTTCTGTTAATAATTCAACAACTTTTGAAGAAATGCACAGACTTCTTGAAACTAGCAAACTACCCAAGAAGAAGCAGATAACCTGAATAGCCCTAATGTTTAGAGAAATCAAATGTGTAATTATAAACCTTCCCACAAAGAGAACTACAGGCTCAGATGATTTCACTGTCAAGGTCTTCCATTCATTTGAGAAGTAAATCATGCCAGTTCTGTGTACACCCTTCCAGAAAATTGGAGAGCAGGATGTACTTTACAGTTCATTCTCTGAGGACAACATTGCCCTGTTTTAAAAGCAGGGCAGAGACATTTCAAGAAAGTAAAAATATAGACCAATATCCCTTACAAACACAGATGCAAAAAAGTCTTAAATTTTCAAAATGAAAATAACAATGTGGCTTTATCTCACAAATGGAAATAAATGTAATTCATTATATTAACAACAGAAAGGAAAATCATGTGGTCACCTCAAGAGATTTAGAAAAGCTTTTAACATTCATTCTTGATCATAATTGTCAACAAACTAGGAACCGAAGGGTATTTCCTCCTACAAAAGCGTACCTACAAAACTATGTTTAACACGATAGTTAACTGTGAAAGATTGAAGGTTTTCCTTCAAGATCAGGAACAATGCAAAGTTGTCTGCTTTCACCGCTTCCATTTAACATTGTACTTGGAGTTCTAGTTAGTACAGTGAGTTCAGGAACGGAAAGGACACCATCCAGATTGGAAAGAAAGAAGTAAAACTGTCCTTATTTCCAGACATCATGATCATCTATATGGAAAATCCTATGGAATCTTAAAAAAGCTGCTAAAACTAATAGGTGAGTTTTATCAAGATAGTAGGATACATGATCAACACACAAAATGCATTGTATTTTTTATATGAATGGTGGGAAATAGAAATTTAATAATACTATATATAACCCCATCAAAAATACATAATTCTTAGGGGAAATCTGACACAAGATGTAAAAGCACTGTGCACTTGAATCTTTAAAATATTGTTGAGAGAGCTTGAAGTCCTAAATAAATACTCTTGGGATAGAAGACTCTTGTTAAGATGTTACTTCTTGCAAAATTGATCTATGGATTCAACATAATACTTGTCAGAATCCCGGTGGGCTTTTTGTAGCAGTTGACAAACTGTAAAATTTATATGGAAATGAAAACAACCTTAAGCTACATTCAGTAATCATGGATGGTATTGGTGTAAAGACAGTTAAGTAGATCCCTGTAACAGAACAGTGGCCAGAGGTTTTTGAGGTATATGTTCTTCATTCAAGATGCGAAAGCAATTTAGTTAAAGGGTCTTTAATTAAGGATTCTGGAACAATCGGATGTTCACCTGCCTCTGCCATTTATATACACATAAACACAAAATAACAGTGATCCATGGCTAGAACCATGTACAAAGATTAGCTTAAAATATACCTAAATGTAAAACTTCAAATTATAGAGATTTTAGAAGAAAATACAAGAGAATATCTTTGTGACCTTGGATTAGGCAAAGATTTCTTAGATATAACACCAAAAGCACTAAATCTGGAAGAAAGAAATGAATAAATTTTACTTCATCAAAATTAGGAATAAAGCATTTGTGTCCAGATTATGAAAAGAATAAAAAGTCAATAATAAGGAAATTTCCAATTTTTTAAATAGGAAAATGATTTAGACAGGTACTTCTCCAGACACTGTGGCAAATACCCACTAAAGAAATGCAAATGAAGACCACAGTGAGATATCTATTAGGAAGAGCTTTTATACTCTTTTATACTCTTTTATAATCCAGTGGTATGTAAAATAATACAACAACTTTGGAAGATAACCTGGCACTTTCTGAAAATGTTAAGTACACTCCTACCATATAGCCCAGCCTTTCCAGTTTTACATATTTAGTCAAGGGAAATTAAAACATAATGTGAAGACAAAGACTTGATCACAGGTGTTTGTGGTGGTGTCAGTTATAGTAGCCATACCTGCATAACCCAAACATCTACCCACAGGTGAGTGAACCGACATTAATTGTGATATATTCTACAGTGGATTTCTTTTCAGCAGTACAAGGAATGAACTGTTGATACATGCAACAACATAGATAAATCCTATGATAATTATGCTCAGTTTTCAAAAGAAGTCAGAAAAAAATGGATACATACTCCATGATTTCATTTATATAAAATTCTAGAAAATGGAAGTGTATCTATAATGGCAAAGGAGATGAGTGGTTTCCTGGGGACAGGGAGAGGCAGGAGGAGGGATTAGAGGCAAAAGAGAAACCTGGGAATAATGACTATCTTTATCTGTTTTGTGGTGGTGGTGTATACATATAACAAAACAGCCCAACTGTACACTTGAAAATGAATACATTTTATTTTGTTTCAGTTAAATCTAGGGGCACCTGGGTGGCTCAGTGGGTTAAGTGTCCGACTTTGGCTCAGGTCATGATCTCACAGTCCGTGAGTCGAATTTGAACCCTGCATTGGGCTCTGTGCTGACAGCTTGGAGCCTGGAGCCTGCTTCACATTCTGTGTCTCCCTCTCTCTCTGACTGCCTCTGTCTCTGTCTTTCTTTCTCAAAAATAAACAAACATTGAAAAAATGTAATAAAGTTGTAAAAGACCTTATTAGCTTTTATCCTTTAAAAATATCTTAAAAGGAATTAATATATCTTCAAGGGGAGAATTTAGTTAAGTTTTATTTCTTTTTGAAGAGGGCAAGCTTACAGATTTTCCCAAAGCTGATATAAAGCAAATTTAGCAAAACAGTTTGTATAAAACAGAAAATTGGAATGTAAACTCATGACCAATTCTATGATAAAAATTTAATTTAAAACCCAAAGTTAAAAATTAGGAAGTTTTCCCTAAACTATTGGTAGGGTGTTTAATTCAGAGAAGGTCTCTTAAGAAGTAAATCATCTAAACCTACCCTATTCTGTCCATACCCTCACCTTCCAAATGAAGCAATGTTGAAAAAATGCCTTTTTATTTAGAAGATGATATTTTGGATAGTGTTCAAAACACAATTCTACCTCTTCAAAATTTAAATTAAGGCAAAATTTTTTAATGTTTATTTTTGAGAGAGAGCGTGACCAAGGGAGGCGCAGAGAGAGAGGGAGACACAGAATCCAGAGCAGGCGCCGGGCTTTGAGCGGTCAGCACAGAGCCCGCCACGGGGCTTGAACCAGCAAATCCTGAGACCATGACCTGAGCCGAAGTCGGGTGCTCAACCGACTAAGCCATTCAGGCGCTTCAACATTTAACTTTTTGATTAAGGATAGTTAATACTGTGTACTTACTATTCAACTTTATTATAGATTCATGTTTTTTCCTTTTAAATAATTACATTCTTTCAGAAATACATATAGAATGGACTAGTAACTTACAAGGGCATCCTCCTCTCTTGAAATAGTCCTCTTAATGTGGCTCATGAGTACAATGGGCTGTAGATTCAAAAATAAAACTGAATGCTCAGACCTTATATTAATATATAGAAACAGTTGTTCTTTTATTGTGGAGGGTTCTCATTTTGTCATTTAGAGCCTGGAGCCATCAGTGAAAATATTAGTTGCAGTGCAGTTAGGCGTCAGTCTCCAGGAATGCTGAATGGATCACAGTGAGCGAGCCTGTCCCTTAGGTGAGAGAATGTCTGAACTCTGGAGTTAACGACCGGCGGAGTTAACGACCGGCAACACCACTGTAACACATACTTTTAGAAAACATAGATATTATTCAACTTAATACTCCCTTGTTCTAAGAGACTTTGCCCTATTGTCAATAATCAGGTTAGAACTGGAATTGGGAATATGCTTGTGTTCTGGGTGACCTTCAAAGGCAAGTACTCTAACCTTTCTTCCCCTTTGCAACGCTGCAGACTGGTACCCACTAATTCGTGCATTTGCTTGAATTTATTTAGTACCAGGATTTCCTTCATAAGGTTCTTTTTTTCTTAGGTTTGCTGTAATTGTTGGAATTATTTTATGTTATTTACTCTGAAAACCTTTTTTCTGTCATTTGGACTAACGCTGAGGTTTTTTTGTTTTTTGTTTTTTTCTTCTGAAGCCCTTGATTCAATCATGGAGATATAGGAGTGTGGCGAGGAAGTAAGGGTTCTTTTCAGAAGAATGAGAATTAGCACCATAAGGACACATTTTAAAATAAATTTTGTTTGGAATATAAAAAAGTTTCAAATTTATAAAAGAAAACACAGCCAAAAAATTGACAAATATAATGATAGGCAGTTTGAACATACTAACCTAGCATGGCATTTGCCATGATTTCATGTTAGTAAAAATATTGATAAAAATAAAATTTTCTGGGGGCACTTGGGTGGCTCAGTCAGTTAAGTGTCTGACTTCAGCTCAGGTCATGATCTCATGTTTTGTGAGTTTTTAGCCCCACGTCGGGCTCTGTGCTGACAGCTCAGAGCCTGGAATCTGCTTCAGATTCTGTGTCTCCCTCGCTCTCTGCCCCTTCCCCACTCACACTCTGTGTCTCTCTCAAAAATAAATATTTAAAAAATTAAAAATAAATTTTCTGTGGGGTGCCTGGGTGATTCAGTCAGTTAAGCGACTGACTCTTGATTTTAGCCCAGGTCATGATCTCACAGTTTTGTGGGTTTGAGCCCCGAGTCAGGCTCTGCACTGGCAGCGCAGAGCCTGCTTGGGATTC